>NC_072737.1:92170949-92470949 GCF_026930045.1 Uloborus diversus | reverse complement strand
AATTAATAGCCAAAAAAATGAATAAACAGGCTTTTCAGAACACCCGATTGAAAACAAAAAGGGAAGTGCACAACTAGAACGTACGCACAACCCACATGCAAAACTTGATCCTTCTACAGCTTACCATTTTTGAGTTATTACTTATGAGATATACATACGTACATCCAGCTGCTAGAAACAACGCAATAATTAACTTGTTTGGTACCTGAATGCAGTATTAAAAACTCATTCATGGTTGACTAAAATAGAAATTCATACTGAAACTTAAGTAAACAATTTTATATGAAAACAATAACTCCCCTTACTTTGTATTAAAAAATAAAACAGCAAAGCTCCTTTATTTTCAAAAACATCGGCCAATTCCATCGGCTTTTCGATGTTTTTTAAGGCCGATGGGCCGATGTTTCCTGCAAGTTAGCATCGGCCGCCGATGCCGATGGCTAAATTGTTGAACCATCGGCGCCGATGCAGCGGTCGAGTCCTAGTTTTAATTGGACTTAATACGTCCATGTGCATGAAGGGAAGTAAATTCTTTTAATATTTTTCATTTTTAAAAATTTTTCAAGGAATGTTTAATTTTCCTTCACTGTATCTGAATCCTTAAAAATTATTCATTTACTAAAAGTGCATAAAGCAGGGTTGGGTTTTAGACTGTCCAAAACCGGTTTTGGACAGGACAGGTGGTTTTTACCGTCCAAAACTGTCTAAAACTGTCCAAAAGTGTCTGAAACTGTCTTAAACTGTCCAAAACTATGCTAAAGCTAAAGGGGTGTACTCTAATCAACTCGTATTTACTGCAATATTCGCAATGTATAAATATAGATATTAATCAGGTTTAATTAATGGTATTTAATAAAAAAAATTCTCAAAAATGTTCATTTAAAAAATATTTTACTTAAAAAAATTGCTAATAGCTATTGCGTAAAAACATCCTTATGTAACAGTTGGCAGAGTTATCAAAGGAAATTCACAACACTACCAAGACAACTAATGTCAGTTCCATTTATAACACAAAGGAATGTTATTAAATGTGCAATATTTAGGAAAAAGAAAAAAAAACTTTTTTTTTTAAATGGTTTTTGCAAATAAGTTTTACATGATGTTTTAACAAAATTTATTTTTTAAATTATTGATTAAAGAACAAGAAATTGATGACTACACTTATGTTATAGAACCTGTGCTAGTCCTTTTTTAGTTCATATTTTTAATATAATACATTCTGTAACTACAAAAAATTGTAATTTATTGCATTTAAGTCAATTATTGCACTACATTTTGAAATCTTTCCTTTGCACACTTGCATAAATGTCGAAAAATTTGGTTTATGGAGGCAAAAAAACTCCTGCATACAAATTGAAATATTCAATGAAAAATTTAATTTTTACTTAACTATACTAAAATCAGCTGCATGAATAAGTTACATATAGTATACTTATACTTGAATGTTCACATTAAATGAATATATTTTACAGTCAAAAAAATAATTTCGACACATTTTGTTCTGTTTTTGATATTTTCCCACAAAATATAGTTTCTCAAAAATAGTTTTGGACACTTTTATGCTCAAGGGGTTTGAACAGGATGGTAAAAACCTTGCCAAACCTGCTTTCATTTGCACACATGCGTAAACATAGGGAAATTTGGTTACTATTATCAAAATAAATAAACTCATGCATGCAAATTGAAATTTTAATAAATAATTCAACTTCTATGTAACTAGATTAAAATCATCTGCATAAATAAGTTGAATGTTATCATTGAATTAATGTTCAATATAAAACATTTTATTATTTATTTTTGATGTTTTTTCACAGAATCCGTTTTTTCTAAAAATAGAGTTTTGGACACTTTCGGACAGTTTTGGACACAAGGGTTTTGGACAGGACGGTAAAAACCAGGGTTTTTACCGTGGTTTTTACCGTAGTGTCCAAAACCTTGCCAACCCTGGCATAAAGATTTCAGAATTAAATAAGTTTGGGGCAAAAGGGGCAGCATGTACTATGATCACTGTGCAATAGGGCTGGGCGATATCCGAATTTTAATACCATGATATATCGCTCTCCAAATATCGATATTTTCGATATATATAGGTCGTTAAATTCATTTTATGGGGGAGGGGGGACTGCAAAGCCTGTTACATAAGCATCTGCAACAGAGAAAAGCCATAGGCCATCTTGGTGAATAAATATTTTAGCAATTTATTCTAATATAGCTACTGCAAGGATTTTCGTGTGTTTGTGTCGGGGGGGGGGGGGGGATCATGAGGCAGATTATACCACAGAAACTTTTGGAGAAATGAATTTAGAAGAATTTAAGTCTTTTAATTAGTGGATGGCAATTTTTGAGGAAAAAGGGGCTCGGTAAAATTGAGGGGTGCCATCGCAGTTGGGGGGGGAGGGATGGGCACTCCTAGTTACATCATCTGCATATTAAGATATGCAACACAGAAACGCTATTAGACATCTTGAAAAGAAAATATTAAGGGGGAAAATATCAAGTAACTCTCCTTCCTCTTCTTATCTAGCCTTTATACCATCTCCAAAACCAGCTGTTCTTCAATAATTACCATAGAGATTGTAAAATATGACGGTAGCTTACGCTTTATACCAAACAAAACGTCTTCAATTTGGACTTTCGGCTTTTCATTAAACATCAACCTAAATTTTACAAAAGTGGGGTTTTCTGAAAATATAGGAGATCCGGTATTTTCGAAGAGGAAGATACCGGAATCAAGATGAAAAAACCGGAAATCCGGTAAAATACCGGAACACAATCACCCCTGTGTTATGCGAGCCATGAAGCTAGCAGAAGTGCAGAATAATGCACTTTCTTTTGATGGTGAAACATATTCCAAAAGCTTCATGAATTTCGGCCATCTCAAACAATTGGTATCAATTTGATTAATAACTACTGCAAGAGTGAAACATGGCATGCAAGCCATTTCTTTTCCGCAAACTTCATTTAAATATTTTTTTGTACAAATATTAACATGTATACTCTATATTGATCAATAAATAAATTCCTAATTCAGCGGGTACCAACCCCCCTAAGAGCAAGGGCGCACCCCCTCCCTAGAGATTGAAAAGATCCCCCCAAAATGAGAAAAATATCCCCTCAAAACAACCCCCCCTAAAATTTTCAATGGTGCAGTCTGTGCCATGACTCCCCCCCCCCTAGGTGGGCACCCCTGCCTAACTGAAAGTGTGTCTAGTCAAAGACCTTCGCATACTGAGACATAAGCTACTTTTAAAGGCATTTGACATCATGCCGCACCGACATAAAATGGGTAAATTATAGAAAAGAAAAAATACTACTTTACCTCTTAAATTGCTGTATTTTTCAAACATATTTTGAAAATAATTTACTTGAAATAAAAACTTGACTTGACTTTGATGAATTTAAAAATAATCAGTAAGGGAGAAAAAATTGGTAAGACAAAAAAAAAAACAGTAAGGGAAGAAAAATAGAATTACAACAAAATCTAATCAAATTTATTCTGTACACAGAATTTCAAATGCCTTTTAAGATTCAAGCAACACAGCTTGGAATGAAATCTAAAGCTTTGTAATCATATCCTATGTAGAGACAAGAAAGCTTTTGAAATATTTCTACAGTGCTTTTTATAAAAAGATTATGAATGAGTGCATGTATATTTATTCATAAAATTTGTCACAATATGCCCTTATTTTTCAACTATTTTCACTGCAGAGAAAAAAAACTATATTTAGCTAATATTGCCTTAATAACAATTATGAAAATTTCCCCTCAAAACCCAAAAATGTAAATAGGCATCTGACATTCTTGAAAAAATATTAGTAAATGAATTCTTTGAAAAAGATTCGGTCCATTTTTGTATACATCAACAAAAAGACCACTACTATCAATATTGCTTCTTTCAAAAATTGCAACTTTAATCCAAGAAACTTTCAGTTCCAAACTGCAAGCAAATATCAATAACACAGAAACAATCTTTCAACACTACAAACAGAAAACATAAAAAGATATTTTCTAATTTATGCTACCATGAGTTAGAACACATGCTCAGAACTTCAATTTTAAAAAAAAAATAGTTTGACAACTGTAAATGGATATTTTCTTTATTTTAAATGATCAGTTATAAATTTGTTTAAATTAAAACCCTGGATCGTAGCTTAAGTATTGCAGTGGCGTACCCAGGGGGTGGGCTGATAGGGCTACAGCCCCCCCCCCCCCCGAATTTTTCAAAATTAATTATAAAAATAAAGTCAACATAGTTTTTTTTTTTTTTTTTTTTGTAATCACGGCTTGTACAAATTAAAAGAAAGGGGAAAAAATATTTCCACCTTTTCGCCTTTTTATTTATTTTCTTGTATCACACACAGCAGCTCTGTTCCTTTGTCGAGATAAAGGAAAAGGGAAGCGAGTGACTCTATTTTGCTGCACCTGGTGTCATTCCCTTGGGGCGGTTTGTTCTGGTCAGTAAAAGAAAGGGGTAGGTAGTTAAGGTTTCGGGGACTTACTTAATCTTATTATTTGAGCTGCGCTTGTGTGCTTCTAGTGACAGGTGAAAAATGGGTTTTATGATCTCGGACAGTAACAAAGTCCGACTATCTACTGCAGACTGCAGAGTGAAGTACATTAACGTAGAATTGCTATAGTGATCCGACAGTTAATACAGGGACACTTCCTTTGAGTAGAATTACTAGAAATTTGACTGCAATAAGAAACACAATGACAATTCTGAAGCCTTTGGTCTTTCCGCAGTTTAGCAGCTCGGCGCTCAGAGTAATAGTTAGTTTTAGCGAGGCAAACATGGAAAGGATGGAGAACGAGAAACCGAAAATTACGAAGCGGAATCAAACCAGTTTGAGAGATTTTTTTAAAAAACCTAAATTATCAAATGACTCACAAATTACTGTTATCGAAGAACAGAAAACAAATGAAGATGTTTCTTACGGAGGGAAAGACCAGCTTCCTATAGAGAAAATTTCCGACCAGTTTCCTATGGAGGAAGGACTAGAGCCCCTACCAGTTCCTATGGAGGAAAAACGTTTCAATGACATTTCCAGCTATGTCAATCGAAAATTGTCAAACGAGGAAAAACTCAAAGCTCTTGCGGGATTGTGGGAGCCAGATAAAAAATACGTTTTTCCAGCTGAGGACTGTAGTCGCTTTAAACGACATTTTCAAACGAATTGGCTAATGCAGTTCAAATGGTTGGCCTATTCTGATCATGAAAAAGGAACATTCTGCAAGTTCTGTGTGCTTTTCCGTAGCCAGGATACAGTTGGTAAAGGGAAACATGTCATGATTGGAAAACTTGTATCCAAACCGTGCAAAAATTTAAAAGATAGTTTGGAAATATTCCGAAGTCATGAACGCACAAGCTACCATCAAAACTGTATGCTTACTGCAGATAGCATTCGATCGATATCAGAAAAAGAGACGGAAGATATTGCTGTTCAAGTTGACAACCAAAAGAAAGTTACTGCAAGAAAAAACCGAGCAGCACTCGTTCCAATTGTTCAAACTATCAGACTTTGCGGGAAGCAGCAGATAGCTTTGAGAGGCCACCAAGATTCTGGTCGCATCACACTAGAAGATCCTGAAAAGAACGACGGTAATTTTCGTGCTCTTTTGCGGTATCGGGCAGCTGGTGGTGATGTTGATTTAAGGCAACATTTAGTGATGAGTGCGGGAAAAGCAATGTATACTAGCCCACGTATACAAAACGAAATTATTAACACATTTGGGGAAATGATTCAGATGCAAATCAGAGACAGAGTACACAAATCTGGATTATTTTCAGTTCTAGCCGATGAAACAACAGATATTGCTGGTATTCAACAATTTTCTCTGTGTGTAAGATACTTAGAAGATGCGACTGCGAGTGTCAGGGAGGATTTCCTATGCTTTGTTCCTGTCAACGATGTTACCGGAAAAGGATTTTGCACGACGATTAAGGATACTTTAAGTAATCTCGGAATTGATTTGCACAATCTCCGTGGCCAAGGCTATGATGGTGCTTTAGCAATGCGAGGAGAGTTCCGCGGAGTTCAAGCCATAATGAAGCGAACGTACCCAAAGGCTTTATACACGCATTGCACGTCCCACTCTTTAAATTTATGTTTATCTGACGGTTGCAAAAGTCGAGATATTCGGAATATGTTCGCAATTTTGAAAGAAATATGCACTTTTTTCAAATCATCAAGTAAACGATCAGAAATTTTAAAGAAGTGGATTAAAAGGAAAAATCCTGAAACAAATGTTACAAAATTGAAGAGAATGTGTGAGACGCGATGGGTCTTGAGACACGAAGCAATCGTATTGTTCAAGGAGAATGTGTGCGCAGTCGTCTCTGCTTTAGAAGAAATTGGAGAGGAATCTTCAACAAAAGATAGCAGCAAAGCACAGAGTCTACTTAATAATGTGTGCAATTTTAGTTTTTTATTATCCTTGTTTGTAGCCTCCAAACTTCTTTCTTATACGTATAATCTCTCAGAATACTTGCAGTTGAAAAATCTAGACATAGTTAATGCTCTAGACATGGTTGCTAGCGTTAGCAATCCGTTACAAAAAATGAGAGAAGATGCAGAAATGAGATTTAAAAATATTTTTGAAAAAGTACAAAGTCTTGCTGAAGATTTAAACGTGGCTGAAAGCATTCCAAGACTTTGCAACTCGCAACTATACAGAAAAAATGTGCCTTACACGACGACAGAGGAGTATTTCAGGAGAGCCGTATTCATTCCATTCTTAGACGACATCATCCTTTCCCTGGACGAGCGGTTTTTGTCTCACCAGGAAATTTTGAAAGCGTTTAAAAATATACTTCCACAGAATGTACACAAAGAAAACTTTTCATCAATTGAAAGTTTGATTAAGCTGTACCGGAGTGATATGTCTGGTTATCAAGAAGTTATAGAAGCAGAGTTTGAGCTTTGGAAAAAAAAGTGGTGCGCCATCGATCCATCCCTTAGACCTTCTTCGGGAATCGACGCAATCACTAAGTGCCCAAAAGATATGTTTCCAAACATTTATACTCTTTTAAAAATTCTGTGCATCTTACCAGTGACAATTGCAACAGCTGAACGAAGTTTTTCGACTTTGCGTTCATTAAAAACATACTTAAGGAACTCTATTAGTGAAACAAGACTAAACGGACTTGCACTTCTCTCCATACACAGGGATATAAACATTTCCGACGACATAATTTTAGATGAATTTTCGAAAAAATCTAGGAAGCTGGATCTAATATTGTAACATGTAAGTTTTAGATGTTTTTTTATCATTATAAAAATCTTCAGAATTCATTATAGCACATGTAACAATAATTATAATAAAGAACAAGTTTTTTTTTATGATGTATTTTTGAAATCTTACATTCGTATTGATATCAGAAAAGCGATACATGAACTTTTCTTAGCTACAGTTCATAAGTATCCCCCCCCCAGCTCAAAGACTTTCGAGCTCAGCCCCCCCCCCCTCCCCCGAACTGATTTGTCTGCGTACGCCGCTGAAGTATTGACATGTCTTCCCTCTTGGGTCTGAATGCCACTTTTTCCTATGTCCACTATAGAGAAGTAGTGTGTTGCAGCGTGTTTTGCTTCTTGTTTGTCATTTCATATTAACTCCATGTCAATTTATAATCAAGAAGCAAAGCACATTACTTCATCATACAGACATAGGAACAAAGCAGCATTTAGCCTCATGATGGCGAAGGCGTCTACTTAAATTACAATCTAGGGCTTTAGTTTGAATATCATCCGATTACGAACTCACTTTAATGTCCAGTTCTAACAGGGCTCCTCCCCGATCATGGTTGTTAAGTTCCTTTCGGTCCAATTGTCCATCTCCTTCAAAGTCTAACTTACCTACGACATTGTCTAGGACACGACTCTTGTTGGCAGCTGTGAAGATAAACAGTAACAATGAAAAAATAATGAGAGAATGCAATAACTGCATATGAAACTTTAAGATTTAATGTAATTTTCTTAATCTAGTATTTAACCTTTTAAAAGTTATGTCTCAAAAGAGCCAATGCTAAAGTCAGAAAATTTGGTAATAATTGTTAAACATATTTTCAACTGAAGAATAAATTTCATATATGAAGAAACAAATTATCAATGATCAACAGCATCAAGCAACCTTTGTTCAATATTTACAGCATAAAATTTAAAGCTCATAAAAATTTGTATTTAAATTTCAAAAACAAAAGAGTATCCAGTTTGGTTTTAAAAAGTATTTTTAAAATACTTGTAAAATTCACTCAAAGCAACAATATACTGAGATCTTATACAATCACAAATACAGCACTGAAATATATAAGTATGTTTAAAGGTTTATCATATGCTTTATATTGATCAAAATTATAAGCATTAAAAAACTGATCTTTTTCATGCAAGTTTTACCTTAAAATATTTTAAAAATATGAACAAATTTTTGGCTCATTCTGAACAACGTATTAATAATACAATGATTGAACGGTACACCGGATAGTGAATAAACACATAAACATAATTTCATTTTCAAAACATCTTTGAAAACTAGCTTTTGGTACATGACAGTAAATCGGTTCTATGTCGGGTTTTTAAGGAATTAAATGACAAAAGTGCACCAACCGTCCCAGTGAATCATCATCCCAACCAGGGGACAATCACAGCATTTTCTAACTTTCTTTTTAGAGATGTATAGAAGGAAGTTGCTGCCGATTCATCTAAGAAAAAACTTTTAAAACCTTATTTATTTTAATTACAAGCTGTTATTTACAGAGGTGGGTTCCTCCACTGATCGGTGTTCCCTATAAACTTACATTTTCATGAAAGCAATATAAAATACTGCAACACTAGCATCCTCTGTTAAAAAAAACTCTGTTGAACAGTGATAGCAAAGAGAGAGGCAGAATTGAACCATTTATTTCAAAAATCAGTCAAGCGACAAGCTCAAAAATTTTGAAGAAGCATTTTTACCTTCGTATAAAAATATTCTGTAAGGATTACAATGGGTTAATCTAAAAGGGGTACAGATTACGGCACATTCCTTTCAATAAACAATGTTGTAATCATCATTGAATAATTTAATACTAGTTGCGTCGCCTGGCTTTGCACGGTCCACCTCGAAAATAAAAGTTATGTCAAGTGACGCATGTTCAACACTCAGGCTTAAACAAAAAAAAAAATCAGTATAATTTTGAGGCATATTGCGGAAAAATAACCAAAAAGTAAACATTTTAAATCCCCTGATTACAGGAAAAGCCTTTGAAACAAAAGCAAGAATTTTACTTGTTCATATTCAAGAAACAAAAATGGCAACAGAGCTTTTGTCTGAATGAAATTCTTCACCGCTATAAATTTTAATAAAAGCATAGTTGCAGAAAGTTGAGATGAAGCACTGAATAATAATTAGAAAAATTGGGATTTAATGTCAAAATCTATGTGTCATATTCAATGGTTT
This sequence comes from Uloborus diversus, assembly GCF_026930045.1. NCBI lineage: Eukaryota > Metazoa > Arthropoda > Arachnida > Araneae > Uloboridae > Uloborus > Uloborus diversus. The sequence goes on along the minus strand of NC_072737.1, from coordinate 92,461,517 downwards.
TTAATTGATGTCTCCGCTAATAATTATTAGAGGATTATGCTCAATAGCCAAACATAAAGACAGGAACATTACGAATCCATCGGTACCTGGTTCTATGGTCAGTTCGCTGTTGTTCGGGAGAAGTAACTTGGACATACATAGGTACATACGCTCAGTTTTCAATTATATAAGATGGTGATATAGATGTTTTCCTAAAATTAGCAATTTGGTTGTTTTTAAAATAAATGATTCAATTCAATATACGTCTCATACAATAGAAGCCTCACTTTACCATTAGTATTGGGCGGCTGTGCAACCATCAAGCAGGTAGGCGGACTGATGGTGGTTGCCTGGTCTGAGCAGGCTTGTGGCATGGCCCTCTTCATCAGACGGCCCCAAGTGGCAACATTGATATTCATTTGCCCAGGACGGAGAAAGTTCTTTCCTAAAAAAACATTTGTATGCATTCATATATGTCTTTCATTTTACATCAACAAAATATTCCATACATATCAGACATGGAGTAATCGTCGATTACGTTATCGTAATCCGTGTAATCGGTTACATTTTTGTGTAATCATAGTCATAATCTGGCATTGGGATGCTTGTAATCTTGTAATCGTAATTTTACTCAAGTGTTTCTTGCATAATCGTAATTGTAATCTAAATTCAATTAATCGTAATTCAGACTTGTAATGGTGTAATCTTGACTTGTTGAAAGCGAAACATTTTAAGTTGCGATTCTGTAAATGAAGGAGATGAAGCTTTTTACTCAGAGCCTAAATCTGAGCGCTGCTGTTTAGGGGTCATTAAGGGCTGTTTGTAAATGAGGGTCATAAACAAGCCTTGTAAACAAGTTTGTACCGCGCTATAGGTGCCTATGGCAGGAACGTCTCCTCAGATTTGGATTGGTCATCAATTTTCCTTTTTATCTGTCAATGGCAGGCAAACAAACGAAGTTGCTGTCTGAGAAAGAGAACAATATCAAAAGTACAAACATGTTTTCGGGTCCTTTCGCACTTAGATTTTTAGAATCGAAGTGGTGTGGGTCAGAAGCCACAGCGTGCTAGTGCTCTTATGCATTTGATTGTACTAACTTTTTTTTAATCCTTTTGGCATTTTAGGACAACGTCAATTTAAGACATACGAAATTAAGAATTAAAGGTTAGTATATCATCATCTTCTAAAAGGGTTATGTATGTTGGTATGGATTTAAAAAAAAAAAAAAACAATACAGTGGATACCTGATTTTACATTGTCTGTTTAATACATTATCACGCTTCCTATGTCATTTTCTGCTGGTCTCTGAAAATTTCAATATTAATAATGCTAAAATATTCCTTTGTATTTAACGTAACCCTTTTTCAAATTTCAGCTTAATACATTTTTCTACCAACAGATCAAAATTCCTTTTAACTTATAAATTTCACACAAACGTTCTTTCTTTTTTTTTTTTTGAAGATAAATTTGCTTTATAGCTGTCAGAAGCTACCCTGAAACTCTTTCTACTCTATCTTATTGTCGTTGAATGATCAGAGGAAACCTGCTTACAGACAATCTTCCTTCACATAAAGTGAGGACACGAGTTTCCGACACTTTTCGTCTTGAAAATCATCCAGAAGTTAATAACACATTATCATTTTATCTATTCACAACTTACTTAGGTATTCCATTTAACACCAGTTCCTGAAGGGTAATGAAGTTAATGAACAAATAATGCAAGATGTCCCCACAGCTAATCAAGCAATTCAAAGGATAAAAACTTGAAATCAATTTTTATTTGCGAATGCAAACCTAGAAGCAAATTTGCAATTAAATTAAAAATCTAGTTTACGAAAAAGTGTTAATATAGAATGTGCTTTTAAGGAAATAAAGTCTAAAAATAAAAAAAAGATTACAAATTTCTTTCACAAGTTCATGGGTAGGGATTAATTTTTAAAGAATACACAGAGTTTTAGCTGCGCCCCTATTTTACGTTTTCCCGCCTGGTACGCCTTTTATCACAAGTCTAGCAGAAAATGTAAAGTCAGATTTTCACTGCATTATGGAACATTTTTCTGCTCCTTGAAAATTTTATTTTCCTGCATTGGGCATGAGTCCAGGTTCCCGTGCGAAAAATAGAACCTGGTCATCTCTATAACATTTGTAAATTTAAAATCATTATTTTTCAACTATGATGTTGTTACCACAAATGTGTAATAAGAACAATGATAATGATATATATGTGTGTCTGTGTATATGTATTTTTTCCCACGAGTCTCTAACTGTAATCAAAATCGTAATTGGCATATCATAAGTGTAATCAATTACATTTTTAACATAATCTAATCGTCCCTGTAATTGTAATTAGGTTTTGGCTGAGGATTTTTCAGGCTCGTAATCATAATCAATTACATTTTCTCGTTATTGACTCCAAGCGTGATACATATTATAAAATAACATGCTTGTGTGTTTCTGTTTGACATGCTTCGAGGAAAATTTGGCATACAGATGTAGTATTCGTGAACAATTTGTACCTCGGAGCTAGATTTTAGGTATATTATTTATTCTTAAAGTTATTTCATGTTACTGCTATTTTTTATCCACTAGAGTCAGAGCTAGTTGTTGCGTTAATGCATTGTTGCAAAAATATTGAAACAGTATTACTGCCTTCTAAGTGTTATGAGTTGGTAAAAATGAAATTTTCTCCAAGAATTAAGTTCAAACTTGAAATAAATAAACATTGCTGGGAGTTAGCTATGTAACCCCCGGTGCAATTGTTGGGGAATGTAATGAGCAACAATGTTGAAAGAGCCTAAAATTTTTACTCTTATACAGATAAATATAAAGATAAATGTACACAGATGGATTTCTTGAAATTAATAAAAGATATAGACTGATAAATATATAGAGAGAAAGATAAATATAGATACAGAGTGAGATAAAGAGGTAGGCAGATACAGAGAAAAATAATATAGATATCTAATAGATGAACAGAGATATAGAAACCGATTGAAATAACTCTTATAACCTTGAAAAAATTATTTGAGCAGCCATTAAAGGCTGTCAAAGTGTGAAAAGGTGAATGGCATAAAAAGTGCAAAGCACAAAAAGGTGAACCATCTAGCTGACGAAGGCAGCTAGTGTAAACATGAGTATATGAGTGAAAATAGAAAAAAAATTGCAGAGAAATTATTGAACTTCGGTTCAACATTTAAATAAACAAAAACATATTTAACAATGCAATAATTAGTAAAATATCAAAGAAAAATCATCCATTTAAACAAAGGTTAAGCTTTTTTTTTTAATGTAAAAAGGATATGGTTGTTTAAAGTAAAATAAATTTCATAAAGTAAAACCTGTCAGGTTAGAAACGACTTGACAGGCTCGCTAACTTGACCATTGACAATTACTGGATAAATACAGCACGTATCTGCTGGTGTGTTGTTTAAACAGTATTTATAATCAGTAATTTTTGAAAAATAATGACAAACAAATATACAGTTGTACCATTTGGAAAAACTTTGCGAGACAATGTTTTAACTAAAGCTCAACAGTTAATAAAAACAAAAATAAGTAAATAAATTAAATATATGAACAACCTTATTAAAGCACAAATAAGAATAATATTGCTTGCATAGGTTTTGAGTTACAGTGAATCTCTTGAACTATGAAACTCTTAGATGATTTTATTTTGAATCTAACATTTTAATGCTTTGATATTAAAAAAGCAAATGTTTCTTTTATGTTCTTAGAAATTTTTACACTCATATCCAGTTATATCCTACCAATGCAGATATTGAAAAAGTCACAATTACACGCTTTGTTTAAATTTGTGCATTAAGTATGTATAACAGTAAGATAATCAAACCTCATTAATTTGAACATACTTAAAACGAATAACTGCCAGGACGAACTAAATTTGTGATACCCATCCTATTGGTTGTTCGGATAAGATGAATTACGGTAAAGACAAATTGATTTTAAAGGTCACTTTGAGTTAGTTTTAACGAGGTTGACCGTCCTAATTTTTTGTCAGATAAATGAATAAATATCTTTATTTCCTCACTTGATTTACTACTTTCTAATGTGCTATTTACTTGCAAATAAGTTGCATAATCATAAAAAAGAACAGAAGATTTATCTTTTCATATTCTTTTTCTGAAATAAAATACTGTTCGAAGAAAAATATACCTTTATGCCTAAAAAGCTTTCGCTGACGTTGTAGTCGAGGTTTTCTTGAGATCATAGGATTGAGGAATTTCACCTACAAAAAGTCAAAAGGAAATAGTATTAGCAGAAAAGGCATGGGTATTCCAGTACTTTTTTATCAAGAAAAATTACTCTTAAATTTTAATGGCCGAGTTTGATTTTAATCCACCAGCTGCAACTAAATTTTGTAATGGCTAGTGCACATTTTATAAGGATCTACAAGTCTCATCTTTAATTATCATGCTATTATTAATGCAAAACTCAACAATTTTGAGATTTAACAAAAAATTATACAGTAGTCTCTGATCAAAGTGATCACGGATGATGAAACCAGCTGCTTTACGGTTATTGTTTCCAAAATCACTCGGTAATGATTTTCTTTATTAACTTGTGTCTTGTGCTTAAGTTTCATATTTTAAAGGAAATATATCATATATAAATATAGGTTTCATCATTTTATTTTGAAACCCAGAATGTGTCTTAAACTTATAAATTCATCTAATTGCCTGATTTGTTTATTTTTATCAATATGTTGATAAAATTAAACAGACTACTGCAAAAAAAAATAATTTGTGTTTCTTGTCAGTTTTTAATTTTTCACGGAAAACTACCGTATTTTCGGGAATAAGCGCCGCGGCGCATACAAGAAAAAAAGTAAAAATAATGCCTGTGCGGCGCATATAATGGGTGCGGAGGGTACAGTGTCGTTATTTTTTTCAAGTAAAAAAAAAATCTGAGTTTTTGTCAAAAAGTTGAAAATGCTGCCAATAGATGCCGCCACATTGATTCCTTTTATTTTGCGAAATCCTTTGCCCTTCAACCTAAGGCGACGAGGTCGAAACGGGGAGGGAGAGGAGGTGAGTCAGCGATTGCACGTGTTTCACTGAGGAGAGAAACGCAGAATCACGTGGGCGAGCAAGCACCATCGGAGCGAAGGGGGGACAGTGGGTCAGGGGAGGAGCATTGTTAGCAAAAGTTCTATTACGGAGGGGGGTAGCCGTTCCAGTTCTCTAAAGGGGATTTACCCTTGTTACAAAAGTGAATTGCTCGGAGTGGTCAAGTGACCTAATTGGAAACTTGTTTCTCCGTCTCCTAGCTCTAATTTTAGTCACTCACATCGTCCCTTTTTTTGCTGTCGTTCGTGCGTTTCTTGCTTATCTTTTTTTCACCGAGTTACTTTGAAATGGCTCCTAAACGACTGAGAAGCTATACTGCAGCCTTCAAGTTAGAAGTAGTTTCGAAGGCAGAATCAATAGGAAATCGTCCTGCGGCCAGAGAATTTGGAATCGATGAGAGATGCGTTCGCCGTTGGAGGACAGAAAAGTCCACTATTGAAGCACTGCCGAAGGCAAAACATGCTTCATGAAGAGAAACAAATTGTCTGTCAGGTTCCGGACAACTGTGGGGCAAAGCCTTCCGGCCGATTGGGAGGAAAAGAAGCAGAAGTTTCTGGCCTACGTCGAAAGGCTGAAGATTGAAAAGAACTTCCAGCCATCACAACTTGTGAACATGGATGAAGTCCCCTTGACATTCGACTGCCCGCCGACAAGAACAGTAACTTCTGATGGGGAAAGGAGCGTCCCCATTACGACCACAGGAAACGAAAAGACTTCGTTTACCTGTGTTTTAGCATGTACGGCCAACGGGGAGAAGTTAAAACCTATGCTTATCTTTAAGCGAAAAACGCTCCCCAAGGACACCTTTCCATCAACCCTCGTTATACGCTGCAACGAGAAGGGCTGGATGAATGAGCCTCTGATGCTGGACTGGCTCAACGAAGTTTGGCGCAAGAGAAAAGGCTCTTTCTTCCAGCCGAGTGGCATGCTAATTTTCGACTCCATGGCGGCACACAAGACCGACGCTGTGAAGGAGGGCGCTCGGACATGTTCGGCTTCCCTAGCCGTCATCCCGGGTGGGCTGACAAAGAAATTGCAGCCATTGGATTTGGCTCCCAATCATGCCTTCAAGTGCCACATGCAGCAACAATGGGAGTCATGGATGGCAAACGGTCTTCACGACTACACAAAGGGCGGCAACCTCAGGAAAGCATCGTTCGGAGAAGTGGCCAAGTGGGTGGATGGAGCTTGGAATGCTGTGAAGCCTAGCACCATCATTTCCGGCTTCGCGCAGGCAGGAATAATTCCCCCAGTCCCGGATGTAGCGGAGGAAGATGGCGATTCCGACGATGGAGAAAATAGTCCGGAGTTAGATAAAGGCTTCTTGTGGCTGTTTGCGTCGGACAGCGAGGAGAGTGAATTCGACGGATTCTGAATCGCCGATCCGTAGTGGATGCGACCCACTTATCAAAGCGTGCTATAGTGGATGCGACCCACTGATCAAAGCGTGCCTATAGTGGCCCCAACCACTTAAAAAAACGTGGAGCGCTATGAGGAGAAGGGTCCGTGTCCCGCGCTCTGGATAACCAACCAATGTCTCCTCCCCAGGTATTTAGATTATATTAATAGTAAAAATTTCTATTGTTAGGTTAATTAAAAATATTTCTTTTATTTACATTTCATTCCAGCCTTTTTTTACTAATAACTGTGCTTTTAAGTTGTTTAATGGCGGGAGCGGCGCTTATAACGGGTGCGGCGCTTATTCCCGAAAATACGGTACTGAGAGATTTTCAAAATATAAATCAATGCTACCTGAAATGAAATTGTTGCATACAGAATCAAGAAAGTAAAAAGAAGTAAATGATATTTCTAATACATAGAATATATGGCAGGTTGATCAGATGAACCAGTGATTAGAAGAAATGATAACTCAAAAAAAAAAAGAGTTTAAACAAAAATAATTTAATGATAATTACAACAAAATAAGATACATTAGCACAATTTTTGAGCTATCAAGGATTTAAAAGGGTCAAAATAAATTCTCAAAAATGCTTTAAAACTGAATAAAACCTGACAAGTTAAAATATTACCTCTGCAAAGAGAAGTCCCTGAGGCTCCATGTGGAGGGCGATACCACTGCGGTGATCATCAATGAATTCTTCTAACCGAAGGAATTTCACAGCACACATGCCCCGCCAGTCCTTCCAGTACACTTGAATCTCAAGCTCCCTCGACTTCAAAAAGAAAATAAGGATAATACTCTATAAATTATTGTTTCATTAAACAATATATTTTGATGGCAACAATTTTATTTGTTACAATATTTTTGAAAGTTTGAGAGCAGACTGAAATTGATTTTCTTAATGCAAATAATAATTTAATAGTCAAATCTCTTTTTTATAGTCATCTAGAAAGCCATACAAGATAGTACAATAGCTCAGTTTGTCACTTAAATAAAAAATAAATAGTGCAAATACTTGCTTAGCTCAATAAATAAAATATAAAATCACAATTATTTTATTACAATATAAAAGTTATTTTATTCTCTCATTAATAATGATCACATATAAGTAAAAAAATTATATATATTAATAAACAAGAAGTTTACCAGACTGCGCATGTTTACTGATAAAAACAGCAAGTTTGCAACATAAGCTAATAGGTCTAAGGTATACCTTCCTTCTTTGAACATGATACAAATTAGTAAGAACTGCCCTTTTCCAGTAACAGAACATTGTATATTATATTAAATTTGCAAATTGTTACAACATATTTAAACTAATAGTGACACACTTCCTGTTTCAAAACTGACAGAAAACTACCTTAATTTAATGATCTAAACAGAAAAGGCAATCATTGAAATCATTGTAATCAAAAAATTACTAGTAATAAGGTTGCAGCAGGAAAAAAAAGATTCTTACCCGATCTAGGTCTATCGAAAATCTTTGATCCCAAGCTTGTTGACTACACTGTCTCCAAGCAGTCTGACCTACATTCACATTGTCCAACTTTAGCACAGCCATGATTTCATCTGGAAATAAAATAGAATAAGTAATGCAAAGGAATAAATGCGAGCTTTTCATGATTTTAGTGTTTAGTGAATGTTTGGTCTCTTGAAGTTCACTATTACGAAATTTAACAACATTTTAAAAAACAATATGAAAAAAAAATGTACGGTTTATTTTCTTTTTCTTTTTTAGTCTATAAATAAGGCACAGAGAAATAAAAGAATATAAGTTCTTTAGTTTTGCAAAAAAACATGCAAGATTAAAATCTAATAGTTGGGGGCATGCCTAACCTGACAGTATTGTTAAGGCTACCCAGACCCTAATCACAGCATTATGACGCTGCTAGGTTAGGTTTGCCTCAACTGAAGGTATCCTTTTATTGGGGAAAAAATAAAAATTATGCTTTAAAATAGACCCCCACCCCCTACTGAGGAAACAACTACCATATCTTGCCCCTGAAACAGTTCATGCTTCTACCATTCGCACTAGATATTGATAAATTTTTCCTTTTTTGCCCTTACACTCCTTTGCTTTTAGATGCTTCAAATGTAAAAAGAATAGTAATTCAATGCAAATGATTTATTAGATCACTCACTAGAAGTATCCTCTTTGACTGAGTACGACCGAGATGAGGACCTTCCAGCCAGCATTAGTCCTTTTAGACTCCCCCCAGAACCACCTCCACCCACAGGGACCTGGACTCTGCCTGGTACTTCCTCCAGAAGACCTTGGCAACCCATCAACCTAATAAAGACGAGAATAAATACATTATAAACTAGAGTCACAGAAGTAACTGTTCAATCAACAAATACCAAAACAAATTTCTTCGTTTTTAGCAAAAACAAATTACAAAATTTAAGGGCCTATCAATAAATAAGTAACAGTAATATCATGGTTATTAATATTGCAATAAAGAGCTCTTTTGAATATTGGTAAATTAAAATCAAAAACTACTGTGATAATAATGAAAGAAACTGAGCTTTAAGCAGTAAAAAGTTCCACACACATACAATACAAAAACTAACATGCATTTGCTTTCCAGTTTCACTCTGGGTGTCATTTTTCAATTGAACTCTATTAAAGATTAAATGCCTCTTAGATTCATTTTATCAAAAACCTTGTATGCAGACTATTGAAAGAACATATTCTAATTTCAACAATAAACTATGACCAATTTGACAAAAGTATATTTGGTTCCCAAAATTTTAGCTGTCAGTATCTTACTTATAAATACAATAAGTATTATTAACAACTTAATCATAAGAGAATCTGTCCTCAGTGGGTGAGACAGACGTCCAACTCACCCATTGCATAATACAGTAGACCCTCGTTTTATGCAGGAGTTATGTTCCATGGAAATGCCACGTGAATCAAAACCACAAAAATTAAGGCTTCATATTAGTGTTAAAATAGGGGTTAGGTTCCGTAGATTAAAAAAAAAACTTCATTTTAGTGATGTCTAATTATTTAATAAGTTTAATGTGCACGAATATCGATTTCTATGCACAACATGCATAAAAAAAAAAAATTAATTTCATACATGAAATACACCGCCAGCTCAGTCAATTCCAGCCGAGGACTGCAGTTTCGTGCTTATTAGCACTCATCAGCCCGGCATAGGAGTGACTGAGCTGGAGGTGGAAAACCTCTTAATGAAGACTAGAGTGCCAAACGAACTGGTAGCTAATTCAGAATTAGCACTGACCAGATGAGTGACCGAAACAATGGTTTGGTTCAACTCGAATATTGAAGGCAAGGCAGGTATATTCAGTAAATTACCAAGTAACCTCTAAAAACCATTAAAATCTCTCAATGAAGCAAACTCTAGGCTTCATTATAGCAGTCATTAAGAATTTTTTCTCTGTAGTTCATTGCAGCGCATTAACGCATTCATGATCACTTGCATCATTTTCATGATAGAATTTTCCTTTACTAACAAGTCAGAAAGATCATTTCTAGGAATGGCTCAAAACTTTCAATGTGAAAGTTTTTGGTTGTGTGTCATCGACGTCAGTATCCTTGTTGGTTTTGTCCTCCTATGTTACTCCTAAAAGCTCTTCTTCCAGTGAGTTCTGTTCTGGAACCATTTGCATAAAATTTCACCAATGGCCCAAGCTCAATTATTAGCATGCCAAAATGAAGTTTATTACTTGTAATCTGCAATCTTTAACAGTTGGATTTTGAAAGAGGAGGAAATTTTATCTGTTTGCAATGCTGCATCTGCATAAAACCAAAACTCATCCGCCTAAAATAAAATAAAGGAGCCAAATCTTAAAATGTGTATAATCGAAACCACATAAAATAAACCCGCCTAAAATGAGGGTCTACTGTACCAAATATAAATGATCAGTTGTTTTGGAAGGTTCCAAAACATTTTTTCAACTCTTAAGACTGAACACAACAGGCCACAAGGACCAGTTTTGCAGGCCACACATGGCCCGCGGGCTGTAGGTTTGGCACTTCTGCACTATGAAGACTCAAAACTCAAAACATTTCTGTAAAAAAATACAACAAATGAGTAAAGGATATACCTCACTTCCAGTTTTCCTGTAACTGTTGCAGGTTTAGAAAGCACACAGGCAGCTCCTCTATCATAAGTTCCACTACTTTTCTCTTGACCCCCTGTCCTAATGGCTGAAGGATACAGTTGGGGACTGGTTGCCAAGGAACTACGCAATTCCCTGCCAACTAGCTCCATCTGGGGGGATCCTGCAGGAAGTTCCATGCGTCGTAATTCCATGGAGCGTCGGATCAAATCCAATTTCTGACTGCATTCCTGTAGGTTGGACTGTGCCTACAAATATATACAACAGCTTTAAAAAGAAACTCTTTCTTTGAATTGCTTTTCAAATCAACTCAGTAAACAAGGCAAAGGCAATCAAAAAGTGTTTGAGATGCGTATACGACCTTATGAAATGTCATTTTATTTCTACTATACTGCTGATAGAAAGTTATACATATAAATTACATACGATGTAATATTGTGAAAAGCAACTTTTCAACAAAAGCATTGCAAAATTTCACTTTAGACTTGTTGCCCTGCCAAAAAACATTGCATGCAAAGAGGTAATCTCTTAAATTCAATTATAAAAAATTAAAATAATCAGTTTAGTATTTTAAGACTTTTTCTAGCTTTAAAACTTTACACATATATGATGTCAATCCATAAGAAAAACATGAAAAAATAAAACAAAATTATTGTGATTTACTAAAGATCTTGATCAGATGAAAGATATAAAATTTCACTTTAAAAAGTCTTTTGCATCTCCAAGATTATAACTGATAGGAAAATTTGGAGATTCAAATACCTCCCTAAATCTGCTGTATAGGTTGCTTTTCTTTATGATCAAAATTCCCCGCATCCCTTTTAGCAAAAAATACATAAAAAATTGTTTGTAAATACTTAAGAAAATTTTTGTGCCTTAGATGTCGAGTAATTTACCCCATTCTAGTTCTAATTACACTGCAAACGAAAAATATACCCATCAAAATGCTTCTGACACCATTCTTGTTTATTCTTAAATGAAATGACCCCTTTAATCTAAAAATGACCACTGTTTTATTTCATCACGTCCCTCTTTTTTTTCAGTTTTGGAAAGTTTCGTAGCCATATTTTTTGTAAGAGAAAGGAACTTGAAGAGGAGCTACATAATATTTATAAAAAAATATCTGTGCTTTGCTAATTCATTAATGCACCCAGTGAATTACATTCAGAATATATTTACATATCAATGTGAACCACTTAGTGAAGTATCACAATTTTTAATGTAAAACATCAGCGCCTGGCAAGCAATCAAAATAGTTATTGCCTAAAGATGCAACTTTAGTAAATGTGAATTCCTTTCATAACAAAGTATCATATTCTAATCGTAACTAATTGATTTCCTTATTGTTGCAAAAAACTCTCAAAACCATACATTTTAAAATTTTATTTAAAAAAAACCATTGGAAACAAAAACATCATAAGGGTTTTTTTTTTTTTTGAGCGATCACGTTTGCTTATTGCTTTCATTTGACTGTTTTTGACGTTCCTTTGATTTTTCCCACCAGTACCCTCCGCAGCATCACAGTCGACTGGCTCCTCACGATGCTGCAACTCTAGCGAAAACCGTCTCCAGGTTTCATCGATATCCTACACTTACACGCATACACACACGCACCTACACACATATACATATATACACCTACACACATACATACACCTACACACATTCACAAACACATACACACACAAACTCACAAACACATACACACACACACCTACACATTCACATACACACAACTACCCACACACTCATGCCTGCACACAGACACAAACACACATGCCTACACACACACATACCCCCCCCCCCCCCCACACACACACACAAACACACACGCTTACATATACACACACACTCGTGATTGCGAAAAACATAATTTGAATTCAAGATGACAAAATTCAATTTTTTTTTTTCATTTGCTATTGTCTCCGACTTGATAACTGAGCAATGATGGTGCAAGATTACCAGAGGGGAATTACTGGCTATATAGATGATGCATTATCCAAGCAGAAGCTGATTTATTGCCATATCATAATGTTGGTACAAAATAGTCAAAGTTACTGTCCGTTCTCAAAGTGAAGACTATCACTTGGGAAAGACTCCATTTCAAAAGGAGCGGCAGTTGAAGATGGATCTTTTCGGCTTGCACTTGTTATCTCTCTTTTTCGATGCTACTTAGGAAGAACTGCTGAACATGTTAATTTGCATTTTTTTACTTCAGTGTTTCCAACCCTATTTTGATAAAATCAGAGCAGACCTGACCCATGCACAAGTTTGCCGGAGGTTTCGGCAAAAGAAAACAGACGGTAACTTATTAGGAATAGAAGTGAATCACCAAAGTTTAGCACAATTGAGGAAGTGAGAAGCAAAGAGATGCAAGTGCAAAATCAAAAATTTGGAGATAACCAGTACAAATGGTAGATGAACCTCTCATCTGTCTTGGGGCAAGAGATAGTACTAGTAGCCTTTGTAGGTGCTGCTATACAGCATGATTTCGAAAAACTTTTCAATGAAAGTCTACCTAGGGACACAACTTCAAACGTGTTTTACTCAAAACTTGAAACTGTCCACATACATCCCTTTGCTTCTCACAACCTCAATTTCAAAATTTCATAATTAGTACCAGTGACAGAAATACTATAGTCAGTTTTCAAGTGGTGAAAATACTCCTCAAAAATATTTAGAAGAGTTAAATATTCGGGAAAAAATATTAACTATTATTTAGATTAATTTCCTGAAAAACTTTCTTCTGCAAAAAAAAAAGGGGGGGGGAAGGAAATGGGCAAGGAAAGAAAAGACATGTACTATAACATACAGAATGTTTGACTTTTTGTTTTTAAAAAAACAACAGAACATTCAAATTGGAATGTTTTTAAAAATGAAACTGTTTCTTTTTTTTTTTTTTGGGCGAGGGGGGGGGGACTTTAAGTAATGTTAATTTTTTATTTGAAATACAAAATGGGAAAATATGTTTGACTAAATGTATGATTAGCATTTTTTTTTTCAGTGTGTAGGGGCCCCATTTTTAGGGGCACTAAAAGTTCTCTTACTCAGCATTTCTTTACGAACCAAACCTTCTTGGTGGAGCCATTTCAAGCAATAAAAAAATTTTAAAAAGATATGAACAAAAATGTAAAGAGTAAAGCTTACCTCATGAAGAGCCTTCCTGTCTGAACCTCCTTGGAGAAGGCGTATGACGTTCTTTGCACCTTCTACGACCGCGCACTCTACTTTGAGACGATGACGTAACTCCTCCACTCGCAGCTCAAGGGGACTCATGATCTCGGGAAGTTTGGCTCCTAAAATAATAAAAAAGGTATTTTAATAGACACTCTTCAAATAGTAGTCAGGAGAAAATGCGGTTAAAACTCAAAAAATTCAGAAGTGGTTTTGTGCCAGAATGAAGACTTTGAAAGAGTTAACATATTGAATCATTTTCATATATAAAAAATAATCTAAAAAATGAAAAATGTACATAACACTTAAAAATTTTAAGGTGTATGGCAACGAACCAACAGCATTAAAACAATACTTTAATTGCCCTAATTTTAAAATTAAATCATTTTAAATACACAACTCTGTAACTACAATGTGACACAAGTTAATTTAATAACCTATATAGGTTGATGCCATCTTAGTTTTAAACACTTTAAAATTTTAGGGTGTGGGACAACGAACCAGCAGCATTAACACAATACTCTAACTACCCTAATATTAAAATCAAATCATTTTAAATACCCAACTGTAACTACAGTGAGACACAAGTTAATTTAATAACCTATAGGTTGATGTCATCTTAATCTCAACCAGAGTGGCGTACTTAGGGGTTAGCAGGAGAGCAAGAAGGGTGGCAATTTGGTAAGATTATTTCAAAAAGAATATTATGATTTTAAATAAATACTTTTTTTTTGTAGAAAAATTAGTAAGAATAGAGCTTGATTGGAAATAGAAACAACCCCAATTGCTCAAAAGAAAATACATGTACATTCCCTGGATTAGCTCAAATAATACTTCCAGACAGCAGTGGTGTGTCTGGGAGAGGAAAGAAATGGTTATACAACCTGGACAATCAACTCTTTTTCAGGAGGGGGCAATATATTAACTCCCCATAAGAAAAGAAATATATATTACTAGGGGGCTATCGCCCCCTGCTCGCTATCGCTCGCCAACCCCCGGAACTGCTTACGCAGTTCCCTGTGGATCGCTTCGCGATCCATGCTCGCTTCGCTCGCTCGCTGTATGCCAATACATTAGCCTAGCTAAAATTTTCCGTAAAAATTAAAGTTGGTAATTGCATTTAGGTCACCATCCATTTAACCAATATGAAAATTACGTTCATAATGTTAATTTGTCTGCTTTAGCCAGATTTTCGACAGTTTAACTTTGCTGTATGTAAGATGACTGCCTTGGCAATGTGCACAACTTTACCATTATAGATACAAAAGTGTCTGTCATTGCTTTGGAGAGATTGCACTTCTACCTGTTGGTCCGCAGAAGGTATTTTATTTCCCTTCTACCACCCATTGGAAAACCAATGAAGGCATTCCCCTATCCGCCACCTGGGGACGCGCCCTCTAGGGGTTACAGGCTCCCCCGAGGGATGTATTTACATTATTTACACTCTTATATATTTACATATTTACACTCTTATATATTCTAATCTGAGAAAACTTCCTCATATACACAATTAAAAATGTCCCGTTTGGGAGCCACAACTGACACTGCTTCAAAAGATCTTGTTCTTGATAATGCCACATAGAGCTGGCCATGACTAAAAACAGGCTCAGAGAGCACCAAACATATTTTCTCAAACGTTTGTCCTTCTTGTTGTTATTCTGAATCCTTGCCACGTCACGAACAAAAAATGGTTTAACTAAAAACGCGAAAACTCGCCAAGGCTACTTTGCTTGCACAATACTAAAACTACTATAACCCTAAACAAATTTGGCGAAACCCTTCAGCTGAGAATAAAAGGAATAAAGTAAATTCTTTCTCGGTTATTCATTTTGAACTGAACTGTCGTACTGAAGCAGAGAATAGACGACGCTCAAAGCGCCTACGCGTTCAAAACAACATTGCCGATGAACATGATTGTGGAGCAATGTGTGAAGAATGCGAATTTTGTGGTGCTCTTTATTGGCAGAAAGAGCGTAATACTGCAAATAAATATACTAAATGTTGCCATGACGGAAAGGTGCGGTTACCGGCATTGTGTGACGCACCTGATCTGTTGAAGGAACTGCTGACTGAAAATTCCCCAGCCGCTAAAAATTATCGGCAGCGAATCAGAGAATACAACTCTGGAAATGGCTCGTCTTAAATTGGATTCAAGAACGGTTTCCTGCCTTCTTTGAGCTTTTCTTTGCTGATTAAGGTTGAAATGGGCCACAGCCCGACTCAAACTCATCTCAAAAAAAAAAAAAGTTCGTTGAGTATTCTGTGATTCAAGATTTCAAAACAACGTAGAAGTTTGTTTACATGATTTATCGGCGAAGTGTTGCCAACAGAGGTTTAGAAATTCACCCCTTCATTTGCCGGCACGTAAGAGAATTATATATATAGATATTGCAATTTTTGGCAAAGCGCAAGCTTGATGATGTTGACAAGTTTCCAAAATAAGATTTTTGAATTGAATGAGCAATTAATTGCGAAAAGTCTGTTGGAATTCTTAAATGAATCTATACTTTCAGTGTAATAAACCCTGTTTTACAAAAACAAAAATTAAAAATCCAAAAATTACAAAAAAAAAAACGGGAAAAAAAATGAGTTTTTGTATTTTACAAATAAAGTTGGAGAAACTGCAAAAACGGCAATTGAGATACATTAGAGTTTTTTCAATGCATTTTTAAAAAATAAACCAAAGAACTACAAGGACAGAAAGCACATTTTGATCTTTTTCAAGCTTTGCAAGCACTTGAAAACAAAACTTTTTTATTTCAAGCAAATTTTTAAAAGTGTACAAACCATGCACTTTATTTCTCGACATAGTCAAATGCAAAATTTAAACTCTAGGCATATAAGACCACCCTGTTTCAGTTATTACTTTAAAAAAAAAAAAACGATTACGTAAAAAAATTAATAAAATTTTTATAATAATCATTTGTCACCTTGTGCTCCATCATATCCCTGACCACTGCCATCTTGTCCTGCACTACTCCTAACCTTCCCGATCATCATGCGTAAAAACTCAATTTTGGCCTTTGAGTCTGCAAGCATCTGTTGTGCTTCTCCCAAGAGTTTCTTGTCTTTTGAAGAACCACAGCCACGGTACATGGCGATCAAGTTCTCTGCACCCAGTTTTACCTATAAAGGAGTGAAACATAATATCATTAAAATAAAATACTCCGTTTACAGTGCGATGGCAGAAATTAAACACAGATATGTTGTTGAACAAAGAGAATGAAATTTAGCTGATAAGAAGGTAGTCATAGGGTAGTAATAGCTAGTAGAATGAATTACATAGTATCAGAACCTGAATCCGTAAAAAATAAGAATTTAAATTTAGGTGTCATGATGATAATTAGTACAAGTTTCTAGGAGTCAAAATGAATGACCTAGGAGCCATTTTAATTAAATATATATATACCTGAAGATTTAAAAAATAATAATAATAATGGAAATGCTAGGCACTGCTGAAAGCATATATTTAAAATGATGTAAAATATACAAAAGAAAATGATTTGCATTTTAAAATTACTTTGAGTGAATCATGGGTCTTAGTTATGATCAGTCAAAAAAGAAAAGTTTCAATATGAAACAAAACATTAAACTTAGAGCAGTGGTTTTAGATACGATAATTTTAACACTTTTCGTGTTCTCAAACTGGCAGATTTTTGGTATTTATGAGCCAATGATTATTTGGCATCAGTACTTTCATTTTTCTCTTTTGCAGCAAATATTATTTTTACACTCTGAAATAGTAAAAAATGAGCAAAAATTAAAGTGCACATTTTTTATTAGATTTTTCAAATGAAATTAATAAACCACAAAAACTTTTTGAGCTATAAGTAAATGAGAAATTTTCTTTACAAGTGGAAGAAACACTTTTTTTTAAAAAACTAGCAACAACTAGTAAGCTCCTTGTGCCATTTTTAATCTCTGGAAAATACTACTTACTATTCCGTATTCAAAGAAAAGATAGACTGAATTCAAATAAAACACTATGCATAAATATACCTACGGTTTTTGCAAGAAACACAAACGGGTCATTCTCCAGAAAACGTAACTTTTGAACGCAAATATTTTTCAATTTCGAAACCTTTTGTTTTCTGTTTCATTCTTACGTGTAAGTGCTGCCTACTAGAAGTAATCATAAACAATGGCCCAGTTAAGTTACTATTACTTTACTCATAAATAAAAATAAATAAAAATAATGCCTTGTTCACAGAAATAAAAAGAAAAAAGAAAAATCTTATAATGTTTAAAAATAAAGGCCAATTTAATATCAAAATAGTAAAATTGTTAATTGTGCAAACAATCGGCTACTTTAATGGTTAGTGGGAATATAATATTAAGCTCTCTTAAAGTACTACTTAATTAGTAGTTTCAGATGTATGTTAAAAAATAGTCTTTAGTAAATTAGAGGATATACGGACAATTTATAATTTTAGTAGAATGCCTATTATTGATGTATTTCCCCTCCATCATTTATTTTCACCTCAGGAATAATAACATTGATAAGGTCTATCACGGAGGTGAGGAATTTTCCATTAATATACGCCTAATAGATACATTTTTCAGGGATTTTTTTTTCCTTCGTTGCTACAATCTGCACATGTTAAGCATATGAAAACATGTTCACTTCTTTTTTTACAATTATTTACACACCTGAAATTCAAGTTCACGGAGGTGAGAAGTCAAAATAACCACACTTAGTTTTTAAAGCAAAATCCATTTTCTTGTTTTTCGACGAAAATCTCACAACTTTTTAATAGCTGAAAATAAACAAGGATGCTCCCTTGTATCATGGAAAATAAAATTTGATGTCATTACTGCCATGTATTAATGAGGAATGGCATTTCGTGTTTAGGTAAAGGAGGTGAGAATTTATTGTGAAACATGACTTCTTGTCCTACTAAAACGAACTAAAACACCATATTAAAAAATTAAATATACTTAAACAATTAGTATTTGAGACTGTTAAAGAAATAACCAATAAATATACATTTTTAATTAAACAAGTTATTAAGCAACAAACAGACACACAAGGTGTGTGACATGCCATGGAGGTGAGAATTCAAATGTTGTGAACCAAAAATATACTTAAACAAAAATTAGTAAAAAATTGTTGGCAGGTTTAAATTGATATATTTTTGATGAAATTAAAAATCATTGTTGAATGAATTGTTTCTTAAAGTTTTTACTGTAAAAAGTGTGTGACGGAAAAGTTACTTTTTGAAGAATGACCCAAACAGTAGATTTTATTTTGAAAATGATTTTTAGGCAGTAGATTGGGCAGGCATGAATATGCCATTCAATGTAGTCAACCATGTGTTTGGTGCTGACAACATTAAATCTGTGCCAAGCAGGCAGATTTTTTTTTTTTTTTTTTTTTTTTTTTTTTTCATTTATTGCCAAGTAAATCCCTGAAAAGTGATAATCTTCTGCCAATCCAATTACTTTCTTTCGGTATGTGTACTTTGTGAACAGAATATAGTTAACTTATCCAAGTAATGTGAATTACTCAGCAGAAATTGAAAATAGCTTCTGAAAAAATTCTTACCATTTTTACTAAGGTTTAATTAAAAAGACATTAAAAGTCACTCCTTTTGTTTGACAAAATTCTAGTGCGTATAATTAAAAGCATTAAAAAAAAAAATTTTTTTTTAAATGCTTACATTCCTTAGCTTCCTTCATGGATACATCACTTAATGCCTTTTCTCTCTCTACGGAATTGCATTATTGTGTTCCTATTTTATATTGTGTTCCTATGTACAGTAGGACCTGGATAACTGAACTAATTGGGACTGCTAGCGCTTCGGATGTCGGAAATCTCGGTTAATAGGAACTTTGTACAAAAAATTGTCAGGATCGCAAATTTTAAAATGTATCAATAAAAAACACAATAGAATATTTTTAAAGGATGAAAATGAACATATAAAACGGAATGTTTTACAGTTAAAAAACTGTAAGTGGATATAACTTGTAGTAAGTTTTAAAACGTTAATTAAATATTTTTACAAAATCAAGTTTAATACAAAAAATGCTTAAAAAACATAAATTTCCGAAAAGCAATTTTTTTTTTCAAATTAAAAATTCATTATTTTATTAAATGTAAATTGTTTTTTAAAAACAGGCATAAAACACCTAAACAGAGAAATAAAACCTCTCATCTTTCTCAGGGCTTACCTATCTACAAAAAATAGACTTCATTATCGGCTCGGTTAACAGAAACCTCGATTAATAGAAGCTCGGTTAATCGAGGTTCTACAGTAATTAAATGAAAGTTTCTTCATAGATTGGTTCCGAAAGGAGAAAAAATAGAATTTTTATGTATCAACCTAAACAATTTATTTTCAAAGAACAATGAAGGTATGCAATGACATACAACAATGAACAATAAACGAAAAGATGTGGTCATAATCACTCCCTGCCTGCAAAAGCATCTCACCTTTTGTTCGATATCAAGCTGCTTTTCCAGCGACTTCAGTCTTTGGTCGGATGTCGAGAGGGGGGCTTCTGGTTGCTGTTGTTCATATTTGTCTGGAGAGATTACACAGCTCTCTGGGATGGTAAAAAAAAACGTTAGATCACACAAGCAAAGAATAGTTATTTCACAAAGACGAAATGCTAAATTAAGTCTTGAAATCATACACAACATAATTTAAAATATTACTAAAATACTGAGATAAATAACAAAGCATGATGATAAGGCTAGTTTTGGTTCTTGATAATCAGATGGTACTTAAAATAAAGTTGAAACATATCAAGAAGTGAGCACAAAAAAAAAATCTTTGACCAATTCATTAGAATTTTTAGCATAAAGAATGAGGCATTTTGTATCAATTTTTTGTTTCATCCAGTCAATCTTTATTTTATGACAAAAATTTATGGTGTAAAAAAAGAAGCACATAATTGTTGAAAGAGTATATATAAATCATGCTGAGAAAATGCATAAGAATTGTGCATCACTTTGTGACTGATGCTGTTAAAAAATTTTAAAGAGTAGTTTAACGCGAAGAGGATGACTTAACCAGCTTTTTGTACACTTTTAAGGATATTGTCAATGAAATCATAGCTTGATGTTTACATTATGTACCAATCAAAATGACTTAAAAGAATTTTTATGCTGAACTTTTGTTTCAGTTTCTTTTAAGTTTTCCTAATGTTTGTTTCTCGTTTCTTAGCTGTGGATTATCTACCGAATTTGACGGTAGTCACCTTGCCACCTTTTTTTCCATAAATTGGGGACAAAATGAACTTATATATCAAACCAATGGAGGCTTGCACACAAAGGTCACCGGGGTACCACGGTACTCCCATTAGCACAATAAAAGTTGGGAGAGCCATAATGTTTTCTGTAATGTGCAAGTGGCTGAAATGAGAATGAGACAGGTGGCTGTGGCTGACGGGCAAGGCAGCTTCTACAAACCAGCTTCAGCTTCCACATCACACACTCAACTGTCATCATTTCGTCTTCTTGTATACGCATTTCATTTATGTTATGATAAAAAAAGAAAAAATTGTTTTTATGAAACGGTGCTGTGCGTCTATGTTTCTCGATATCAATTCAGGTTCTAAAATTTAAGCTCTTTTTGAAACCCTTCAAACTGATTTTTAACCCTTTTTAACATGTAGTTCATAACATTTTAACATTTAGTAAAAATATCAAGGAATATTATGCTTTTCATGAAAGAAAAATAAAGATGCTTATGGGAAAATTTATGGTGCTCAGTGGCGTACCTATGGAGTCTATAGCTCCTCCGCATCTAAGGATGGTGCCCTTTCCCCACACCGTTTCATGGAAATTCATTAATGAAAATTACATGTAGCAATTTATTATAAAACATTTGTAAGTAAAATATTCACGTAGAAGTAGGGGTATCCAGAGATTTCTCCCTGAGAAAAGTCTTGAAATTTTTGTAAAAACGCAGTTCTTGGGGAATGAGAGGTTTGGGATCTCCTCCCCCTGGCAATTTTTGCAATTGAATTTCTAAAAACGCTGTAGTAGATCATTTTCGATATTTTTTGAGAGAGGAGACTACGGGGAGGTTCTAACCCTAATTTTTGAAATTAAAGTTCGAAAAACGCAGTTTTAGACGATTTCAGGTGATCTATATAGAGAGGAGAGATTCAAGGTCCTCTCTGGAAACTTTTCGAAACTAAAGCACCAAAATTGTTTTTTTAGCCTTTTATGATGTTATATGAGGAGTTTTCAAGGACTTTCATTTGGAACATTTATGAAATTGAAGCCAAAATTTAATACTATCTTGAATGTTTTTGGCGTGGGAAGGGGAAACAATCCCCAGGAATATATTTTTGAAGTTGTTGCTTTAAAAACGCAGGTTAAGTCAATCTTTTACAATATTTCTGGGAGGAGTTTGCTTCTCTTTTAACTTGTAATACATATTGTATCTTATTTGAGTAATGTTTCAAAATATTTCTTTTCCCCAATCAGATTTAAAATGCTGCCCCCTTTTCGAAAAAGAGGGATTAGCCGCCCCTCACCCTTCTCAGATACTCTACTGCAGTGAAGAAATATGAAGAAGACACAGGAAAAATGTGCCATGCACGCAAAATTTTTCCTTTTTTTTGGAGTGGCATTAGGGATTGCCTTTTTTATACTGCCAGCTCTATTGTAACTAATTTTCTTTGAAAACATATTAAAGTAATTAACTTTAAACTCATATTTTTTCTGAATAATCTTGGCAAATTACGGCCCCTCTTGCATCTTTGGCGAGAGTCACTCCTGTATAACTAAAAGGTACAACATAAGTCAAAAATGGTAAAAGTATTTTTACTGAGATCGCAAATGCTAGTATTTCAAACAAATAAAAAATATCAGGCTGGAAATAGAAAATTTTACTATTTAAAACGAGAGCACTCAAATGGTTTTGGAGAAGAAAAACTCGGGAAAGGGTTTTTATAATATTCATATCAATAGTTGACACAAAAAAGAATATGGAGACATAGCAAAGAAAGTGAAGGGAGGGAAGTTCCCGAAATTTATCCTTTCATTTTACATTAGCAAAGGTAGTATAGAAGAGGGTTTTTGAAACTTTGATTTATAAAAGAAGTCCGATGGAGAGTTCCCAAGTCCCATCCTTTCCCCTCTGGTAGTCAGAGATGGCCTACAATCACATATATTTAGGACAGGGCCGTGTCCAAGGGGAGGGTTTTAGGGGTTAACCCCTCCCATTGGGGTAAAAAAAATAAGCCAAAATAAGAAAATGTACATTTGACTAGTTTTAAAGTAAAAGTTTGTGTGCAGCGTTTCTTTAATAAAAGGAAAAATAAAGAAAAAAAAATCTGCAATATACGACTGTTAGAACTTTACCAACTGGAACAATATTTCGGAAAAACTGTGGTGGAAGAAGCGCTCAATGATTTGTCAGTATAAAGCCAAAATTGCTTGCCAAAGTTAATATTACTTAAGGAGGTTATGAAGGATTTAGCTTATGTTGCAGTTATGAAGATGCATTAGTGATTGTGTTTGGTAATGTAACTTGCATCTGCAATAAGTTATTTGTTGTTTCGTTTAACGTTTATTAAGCATTATTTCAGAATATGAAACTTATATATTATGATGCCATGCTGGATTATAAAAGAATCTGTGGACATTTTGTAATACTAATTGCAATATACCGCAGAGTAACCAGTTATCATTAAAAAGAAGCATGGGTTTTTTTCGAAACAAAAATGTTTGATTAAAAAGAAGCAGTAAAATGAAGGTATATTGCGGTCATTTGTGCAGCCAGAATTATCCTTTGGGGGGGGGAGTAGGGAGGGGGCACATCAGTCCTTACAGGAATAGAAATGCCATACTGAGATTACGTAATTTTACGTGCAACTAAAGTTTGTGAGGGATTGAAGAATTGAACTCCCCCCCCTCGAGTAAAACTTTGGTAGCTTTAAAACCCCTCCCTTTATGAAAATCTGGACACGGGCCTGATTTAGGACTATTGCAATTCTGAAAAACTTCAAAGAGAGTGCCTAACACTAAAATCCCCAACAAACGATCAACCTAAATCCGTGAGAAGCGCACCTTATCCATCATTAATGATTGTCTAAACTTCTGTTTTTCTAACATTACCTTGTAAAATTTTTCTGAGATCCACTGAATGACCCTTCAACTTAATATTATCAAAGATTGTCAAAAATTTCGATTTTAGGGCTTCAATGTTGAAAACATTTCCGGGGAAGAGCACCGGAACTCCTTGATAACATCACTGAAGATTATCTACAATTGCATTTCTGGAATTTCTATTTCGGAAAATACCGAGGAAAAGTTCATGAACTTTCCTAGCACTAACATTACCAAAGATGCTCTAAAAACTTCGTTATAGTAGCAAACTTTAATTACTTTTTAATAGCCAAATTTCGAAAGCTCTCCAAGAGAGAGCCACCAAATCTCTCTTCCTTACATCATTCAAAGATCGCCTAAAATGGCACAGTTCGGGCTACAATTTCAAGCAATTTCTCGAATAGAGCTTTCCAACATAGTCGGTGATAATAATTGCATTTTTATAAGTTTCAATTTTGAAATATGGATGGAGGAAGCGTTTTTTCCCGAACCTTTTTCCCCTAACATAACCTAAAATAGTCTAAAATGCAATTTTAAGACTGCAATTTCTAAACATTCTCAGACCCTCTCATTTCAGAGTGAATATTATGTTTACAATTAGGTTTATATTCCTAATACCAAAGATTTCGTTTTGACTGCCTAAATTCATTCAAAACCAGAAATTAAATTATCTTTCTATATTTAAGATGCTTAAAAAAAATCAGATGTCACCAATTTTATACTTTGTCTAAATTTTTGACCTTGCGGCGGCCCTGCGCCCTCTTCTGGTGGTTATCTAAATGACAGGTTCACTGGTATAGTGGTACCCCCATTACTAAAGCTTTGCACACCCCTCTGCCA
Organism: Uloborus diversus; assembly: GCF_026930045.1. Classification (NCBI taxonomy): domain Eukaryota; kingdom Metazoa; phylum Arthropoda; class Arachnida; order Araneae; family Uloboridae; genus Uloborus; species Uloborus diversus. The sequence goes on along the minus strand of NC_072737.1, from coordinate 92,436,877 downwards.
ATGTCTTCTACTTTTATAAAAATTAAAATACAAGAAAATTTTTAAAATACAAAAATAATGGCATTTTCCCAAAAATTACTCGAGTTTCACAATTAAATCTAAGAAAACTACAAACAGACACCTGGCTACTCACCACTGAAATTGAGGGGATCAGTAGAACTCTGACCTTGCATTACAAGCATATATGCATTGAGATCCTGAAGCTCTTGCTGCAACTCGTGCAGCTTGAGGTTGGCTTTCTTGACAATGGAGTTGATATTGGCCAAGCTCTTCTTATCTGTAGTAGCCTTGCGAAGATTTTCGGCCCCTTCTTTAATCTTCAACTCCTTCCGAATCTCCTCCTTTAATCGGCGCTTCAGATCCTCTAACTTTGGAGGCAGGGACACATCAGCACCTGGATTAAGTCCATATCTACCTGACGAGTCACTGTGCGAGGATTGGCTACGATTCATGGCTGTAAAGAAATGTAATGCGAGATGAGTCCATATAAGTATAGGATAAAAAGCAGACCTGAAAATTTTTAGTCAGTAGCCAGTGGCCAGTAGACACTTTTATGGTTTACTTGTCACTTTTTTCACAAACATAACAAGTCAATGGTTCACAGATTCTTTTCAAGAGCCACTTTTTGGTTTTTTGAGATAAATTTTATCAAAAAATATTAACTGCTCTTTAGGTAACTACCGCCTGAGGGGGGGGAAATTAACAGTGCTCCATTTTGAAAAAACTTCGTATTTCTCTTACTTTAAATTTAAATGTTGAAACTCATTCACATTTGGCTTTTACATGTTCCACTCATTGCATTTTTGCTAATCATTGATGACATCCGGTAAATTTAGCACATCTACTTTTGATTCACAATACATTTTATTATTTTCTGAAGAGCTCTTTTCGAATAGATAAGTTTATATTTGACTGGATTGATCCACATGTGTTGTGTAAAAATGAGAGAAGAGGTATTTAGTAGAAAGATAATGTGCTGAAAAATATTGTTCCGTGCAAATAATTACAATATGAATTGTAGGCTGAAAAATATGAGCAGAAAGAAAATTTGTTCAATAAAAAAAATTGCTTGAAAAAAAAATGGTTTTTTTTCAGTCACCACTACTTTTCATACACTTGTTAAGTCGTCAGTGGATATTTTCAGATCGGATAACAAAGCAATTTCATTCCTAAATAAAAAAGATTTACAAAGAATAGTTAAAAGTTAACTTTGGATGAGAAATATTGAAATTGCATAAAACAAATAAAAAATATACAGTTTGTAGGGATGCACTTTAGAAATAGCATAGGTTTGAAACCACAGAACTTGCCACAGAAGATTTATCAATGATCATAAAATGTAGTATTGCCAATGCTGGAGCTCAAAAAATCATCAAAAAACTAAAACCCCAAGTTGAAAAAGTGGGCTTCAGCACTTACTTACTTTTCAAACAAGAAAGTGAAAACTATGTTTGCACGAGACTGCATTATTCACTATATAACCATAAGTATTGAGACACTTTAAAAAATTCACATTTTTACGGATTTCTTGAGAAATAAGAGACCAATTGCACTGTAATTCTTTTCACATAAAAGGTCCCAAAGCAGAATACTTGACGATGTTTTGCAATGTAAAACCATTTGACCAAAATTGTTCTGTTAGTACTTCAAGCATTGCATACACAAGCAAAGAATGTAACCTTTCTCACAAATGCTCTCAAAAAAAATTGTTTCATACAGGAGGGTTTTTTTTTTTTTTTTTTTTGCAGTTTTTAATACTATACTGTTGCTAGCTATGCATTTCTGTGGAATCTAAACCAATTGAGATTCTCCCAAATATTTTATATGCTTACTGAAATGCCTAGAAAGAGCAAAGATACAAAATTTTATAAAAATCCGAACCTAGGTGTCAAACGTGTTTTTGATTAATTTTACGTGTCATAAAGGAGATTCCATGAAGGAGGACATGATAAACGTTAATAAATAAATAAATTACTAAAATAACTTACAAAATGAGTTGAGTTAGGGTAGCATATAATAAAACACTTTAAAACTTTCAAAATAATTGAATTATTTTCAGGATGCAAATGGATTGAAATCCCAAACAAGACAAGAGATTTTTGGCGATGGACGTGTTTAAAAGGTTGGTATGTTTTCAAAACGTATGTTTATGGAGGAAATTGCAGTGCTGAAGATCGAGTGGGAAAAATAAGGAAAAGGGGGAACTGAAAACGCTAGAAAAATCAGAATCTTTTCCGATTTAGAATATGAAATTTCTGCAGAAACTGCCAATTTTATACAAATATCATCCAACTCAAGATAGAATATTGTACAAGTTCTGCAGATTTCTTAAAGTTCAAAGTAAATCTAAAGTTCCTGCAGATGACTTATTGAATTCAACATTTTTCGCGAGCTTTCCGCCAAATTATCGTAATTTCCGAGAATTTTAGATTTTTTTATAATTTTTAAAGAGTTCAACAGAGTTTGTGCTTAGTTCTACCTTGATGGAAGATTAAGCAAAAAATCTGTAGTTTCTGCAGATTTCCGGCAAAAATTTCACAGAAATCTGTAGAAGTTCTGCAGAAAATTCGTGCGAGTTTTCGTCTCACAATTGAACAGAATTGTTCTGCAGCTCAGGCATCTGTTCTGTGACGTACGTCGCAAATTTAGTACTAAATTTAGTATTCTGCTTTGGAAATAAAAGGTATACTCCAGCTGTCATTTTCCAATAAAAATTGAATCTACTAACTTGAGAAAACAAAAAAAAGTTTTTGATCATCCTTGATCCGCCATTGTAAATGGCTGAGAATAAGCTAAAAATTTCAGAAATAAATTTCACTATGTAGAATTCATTTTTGTATTTCATAAAAGTATCTCTTATACCCACGGAGATATAAGCATTTCTTTTTAAAATACAAATTTTGTTTGAAGATTATCAGCTCATAAAACGCAGACTTTCCCGTCAAACGTAACGAAACTTTCAGAATCTTTGACAGCATATAAGAGAAACATAATAAAATTTGAAATTAAAAGAATGAAAATTTAATGAAATACGAACGTTTAAAGCACTTAATTTTTGACTGTGCATGTGCAAAAAATAGAAAAATTAAAACTTTCATAACCCGAAACCCAGATGGACCTTGCAACTCATAATAAAATTCCAGCTTAATAATAAAATTTATATTATTAAGCTGGCCATAATAAAATTTCAATATCTTTAAATAATAATGAAATTTAAATATCTTAAATAATAATAAAATTTAAATATCTTAAATAATAATACAATTTAAATATCTTAAATAATAATACAATTTAAATATCTTAAATAATAAAATTTAAATATCTTAAAAATTTAAATATCTAAGCCATAATAAAATTTAAATATCTTTAAAATTTAAACAGGTATCAGCGATCGAATGAGCCAGATTGCAATAATTCTTGGATAGGCAACAAATTGTGAGGGACATGCTCATAGGACATAATGGTGGTTTACTGCATCTTGAAAATCACCCAACTTTGAGTAGGCTTGAGCCCACAAACTTGGTATTAGAAATTAACACATTATCACTAAGGAACATTGACAGCACTAAAGACAAATTCAAGCAATAAGGTTTTTTTTTTTTTTGCCTTCAAGAGTACTGGATTTAACAGCTCCCCCTCACCCCCCCCCCCCCCCCCCTCTATAGACAAAATATTTTAAAAGCTTCTCACAAAAATGTTTCTAAAAAAAATTTTAGCAATAAAATGTTCAATTAAAAAATTATACCAGTCGTACTACCCTATATCTTAAATTAAAATGTCTGCAATTACACTTGAATAAAAAAAATAGGATTGCTAAATTAGAGGTAGCAAAAACAATGTATGCATATCCAAGTCAGGAACCACAGGAAATTTTTATATCAAGTTTCAAAATTCAATAAAATTATGTAATAAATTAATGAATTAAATTGGAAAGTTTAACTCCATGTTTCATGTAGAAAACCTTACAAAAAAAATTCAATATGTACGTACTACAAATCAAAATATAAGGTGTTTCATTTAAGAAAATTGCTTTTTAAACACCTTGCCCATTTGCATAAAAACGCTATTTTTAACATCTTTGGACTAAATATTAATTGAATTAGTACTTAATTTCTAATAAAAGTGCAGGAGCTCTAAAGTCTTCAAATCTTATTTTGATGCATAATAGTCTTGAATTAGGTCCAATATGTAAAAATATTCATGAGTTTGAAAAAAGCTGAGTTCGGATGCAATTTAAGCCCTGAAGTAAATGATAATTTAACAATACAAACCAACTGTCATGTAATGACTAAAGAATAAACTCTTAATTTTACTTGCAGTTTCATGTTTAATAACTTTTTGTACAAGTCTTATTACAACTTCTAAAAGTCATCTCTTTGAACACAGCTGGAAAGAACCGATAAAGGGGTTACTTTAAAGGTGAGCTTGGAAAAATATGGGAAACGTTGCAAAGACATGCTGTAGAAAAGCTTGATAATGAGCGAAGAATGAATACGATTACAGAAGAAATGTATAAGTTTCAAGATGAGGATGATCTAGGTTCAAAAAGCGACATTACACAGCAGAATAACTACATTTCCTACCAATCCACAAATGCAAAAATATTGGTCGGAAAATTTGTCATTAAATACCTCGGCATAAGGATTTTGAATTTTAAATCAACTACTAAAATGCATAATCATGAATATTTAACATTTAAATACAAGTTTAAAAATTGATTACGTAAATAAATCAGTCATTAAAATTTTTTCGAAGAACCATGCAATTCAACTAAGCATTTAAATGCCTCACTGTATATATAAAAACAAATAACAGTAACCAAATCTTATTACCTTACAGAGTACACAGATCACAGATGTCTTTCGATAAATAGCATAAAATTATGCCTCAGACGTGAAAAATATAAATTTCTTCGACATTTCAGCTGTAGTTTAAGTTGAATATGTTTTTGTAATTACAACGAGTACATAGCAGTTATTAGGGCTAAGATTTCATATTATAGCAAAACGCAATTATGACACAAAACAAATTAGAAATGCTGCATTCTCACTGTGCTAAAAAATTAGGATTCAACTGAAAAATATCCCCAAACTAAAGTAAATTTATATAAAACGACACGAAAACTACATTTTTAACATTACAAATACGATTCACGGCATATCAAAACACCGTGCTAGTTCAATGCCAGATTGCAAAGTAAAAAGTTTTGAATCTAAAAAGGCTTGTTGGAAAATTTTACGGAGAATTTTTTCTCCACTTTCTTTTATTTAGGGAGTTTTATATATTTTGTATTTTTTCGTTTATGTATTCATTTGTTTATTGTGCAAAATATAAAAAGCAAAACTTCGTAAATACCATTATTTGCACAAGTATGCTTGTTTCATAAACTAAGTCCTTAAAAAAAATAGAATAATAAAAATTTTTCACTAAAATATTTTTTCTCTCCCAGAGCCGTAAATGAAACTTTTTTTTTTTCATTCGGGTAATAAAATCCTGACTCTGGTTTGAAAAGAACTTTTTAATTAAAAACATGGTACTCAGGGTCGGCTCTAGCGCCGGACAAACCGCGGACCCCTGTCCGGGACGGTAAATTTTAGGGGCGGCATTTCGGTTCGAATGTCTGAAACATTTTTTATTCGGTACAAACTTGTGCAAAACTATTTTGAAAACATAATTCCTTTTTTATAGCTTGGGAATCCAAAAAAGTACGTGAAGGTTGTAGGTCTTTTTGCTCTCCTACATTTATTACCGTAATTGCTGTCGCCAACGTCAGATTGTCTAGTTGGGAAGCGAGACAGAATGGGTGGGGTGCAGTTCGATTATCATCATAATCCTCTGCCTGATTCTAGGCCCTAGGGTATGCAGTGGCGTAGTGTAGGGAGGGCAACGGGGGCACTTGCCCCGGGCGGCACTTTGCTAGGGGGCAGCAAATTCTGTAATACTACATTAACATCGTAAAGGTTTTGTTTTTTTTTATTAAGACGGCGCTTTGCTAGGGATATATTACTAAAATCAACATCAAAATCTTTCTTTTCTTTTTTTTTTTACTCTTCAGTTTTAAGTTCTCTCAGGAAATTTTTCTCGTTGAAGTACGAGTACGAAATACTGGATACTGACATGCATGCGGACCATCATCACTGGCGCTGACATAGTAAGACGAGAAGAGAGGACAATCTCGTTGGTGAGAATTATAAATCACAAAGATTGACAAACAGGCAGGGGCGGACTGGGGTCCCCTAAGAGGGCGCCAACATTAACTACCAAAGGGCACGAAAGAACTGAGGTTCAAGAGCGCGAAGGTTTCAAAGGTGAAAAAAAATAAACGAAAGCGCACAGGTTTGAAGGCGTGCCCCAGTAGCACAACAATTTTGGCCAATATCGGTCGAGTATTGGCCAAACCTGGCATGCGTCGCCGTATGTCGGACGATTTTACCCGATTTTGGCCAATACTGGGCAGTATTGGCATCCCGATACTGAAAAAGTGAAAAGGCTTTATAAAACGCTTTTTAAAAGGAAATTTTGTGTTTAACATAAAGGTAGAACTGTTCTAAGACTTTTTCCAGTAAATTTGGTATTTGAAACTTCTGATTAAAGAAACTGACAGACCTCGCTATTGGCCGATCTAGTCCAATACTGTATAGGCTTGGCCAACTGATACTGGTCAAATCAGAAAAACTTAATCAGCGGTTACTTTTCAGAACATTTCGCAATTTCCTCCCAAAAGAATAACATGAATAACAGACATTTTGACGAAATTTAGCACTGCAAAAGTATATTTGGAAATTTACGTTTCCTGTCTAATGTCCAATGCTGTCCGATACTCGGCAACATTGGCCACCTCAATTATTTAAGTGCATTCAAAACAGTTTTTCTTGCAAAGCATTTTTGAAATTTAATGCGTGGGTACAATTGGGAGAAGTTATTTTCCAATAACTTCGGAACCTATCATCCAGATAAAGTAATCTACGGTTTTCGCTTCATCCAACATTTGCCGATCTTATCCGATTCTATGCAATATTGGCATTCTGAATTAAAATATTACTTTTAAAATAGTTTTTTTAGTGAATATTTTGTTCTGTAATGTGTTGATAATAATGTGAAAAATGATACTGAAATAATTTAGGAATCTATTATCCACAAAAACGAAACGTAAGGAGTTTCGGTTCTGCCGACATTGGCCGAGCGCATCCGATGCTGCGCTGTATTGGTATTCTGAATTAGAAAATTACGTTTAAAACTTATTTTTTGCAAGACATTATAAATTTTTATACGTAGGTACAATGAAAAAAAGTCATTTTACAATAATTTATCGATCTATAATACACGATACCGAAGTGTACAGCGTTTATCTTCTGCCGACATTATCCGATACTGTGCTGTATTGACAGTCTGAATTAGAAAATTACTTTTAAAACATATTTGTTGAAAGGCATTTTGAATTTTAATGTGTAGGTTCAATCAAAAAAAGTCATTTTACAATAATTTATCGACTTATGTAATCCACGATACAATGTACGGCGTTACACTTCTGTCGACATTGGCCGATCGTATCTAATACTATGCTGTATTGACATTCTGAATTAGAAAATTACTTTTAAAACAGACTTTTTGCAAGACATTTTGAATTTTAATACGTAGGTACGATAAAAAAAGTCATTTTACAATAATTTATCGATCTATAATACACGATACTGAAATGTACGGCGTTTTTATCTTCTGCCGACATTAGCCGATCGCATCTGATACTGTGCTGTATTGGTATTCTGAATTAGAGAATTACATTCAAAATAGTTTTCCTATTGGATGTTTGCTGCTTCTAATAAGTGGATAAAATTGAGAAAAATTATTCTGAAATAATTTAGGAAACTATTGTCCCCTTTAAAGAAATGTATGGAATTTCGCTTTTGCCGACATTAGCCGATTCCATTCGATATTGTGCTGTACAGCCAGCGCTCTCTGATGACGCATGCGCAGAGCCGGGAGTTCTCTCGCTTCGCTCCGTCGAAGGACGCCATTACTGTTATTTGCTTAACTCGTTCTGTGGGTAAGTTTGAAATCGTTTTGTATATTGAATATAATTGCAAATTTCTTTAAACTAGAATTTGAAATGTGTTATACTTTTTGCATCCACTCTTTGTTCAATACACATAGTGTTCTGAATACCCGAAAAAACCTTCCAAAGTTGCTTGTGCTGAGTTTGTGATTGTTTTATGATGTCAATAGCGTGGGGGGAGGCATTTCAATTAAAACTTTTTAGCATGTGCTATCCTTTATTATAAGTCGTTCCGTTTCACGTTTTGAGAATCGAGCTATATTAACGTTATCGCTAACACTTACAAAAAAAAAAAAAAAAAAAGACGCCCGAAGTTTTGCTTTGTTTTATATTTTCTTATCCTGCAGAGAATTCATATTGTATAGGGAAATTGCATTTTAGGCTGTTTTCAGGCATCGAGCAAGATAAAAACATATAAATATTCTTTTTTTTCCCTTAAAAATTCTTCCCGTGCTCTTAAAAAAATAAGTTAGAATATAGTTAGAATAATTGTCATTTACTGTCAAGTATAACGCTTTTTTGGTAGGCAATATAAGTAATTAATTTATGTCAACAACCAGTTAATATATTTAACAATTCAGTTTTGAATCAGATATGTACAATTTCTGAACATTTTGAGGCTGCGAGGAAAAAAAATGGAAACTTTGATTCTTTACTAAAATTTTTTTTTTAAACAGTGATGTTTTGATGAAAATAATTTCATGAATTCACAAATATTTTCAATATTTCAAGTGCATATAACATATTACTTTTCAGGGAAATCCAAACTCAGGAAATGAATAGGTACCGTAGGAAAAGAGGGTTGTAGTAAATTTATGCTCTCTGACACAGGTTTTTTTTTTTTTTTTTTTTTTTCTGGTGCACTTAACAGTAGTTGGCACTTGACATCAGTTTAAGAAAGTAAAGGTATTGAGTTATTAAAGTAAACATAAATAGTATGTTTATCTCTGTTGTGCTGTGTATTTTCTCTGTATTGCGATTCCAGCGGTTGTATACTAAATTGTTCAAAGTTGTATGTAATATTAAATATTTATTTGCAATTGGATATATTTGTGATTTGTGCTTATCCAAGTTATTTGAGATTATTGCAATATAATGGCTGGAAGTGAAAAGATATTTAATTCTATAATAATTGCTTAAAATTGTATCTGTAAAAATTATCATAACCACAAAAGATAACATAATCTAAAAGGTTACTTATTACATCATCCTACTTGCTGGAGTAGTAATTGTTTGTTAGTATTTTAAATAAAAGCATATATGCCTTCAAGATTTTGATGCATAGAAAAATGCTCAACTAACTACATAGATTTGAGGAAAAGAAGAAATCTCTTCAACTAACAAAATCCCTATAATAGCATATTATAGTGTATGTTGTTATTATATTTTCTTATTTTCAAAAACAAAATTTGAAATGTTTTAATATTTGCTATTTTATATCTAAATGTCAAAAAGATAATTTATAATTTAAAGAGTATTTTGATATTATGGCAAATATGAGTTTAATGTAAACTTCTCATTAATATCTTTCAGTAGTTTGATTTGTTTGCATCTGTTAAAAAAATTGACTTTTTCGATTACATAATTTTTAATTTTGTCTCAAGAATTATAGTTCAAGGTTAGGAACTTAACTTTAATAAAAGTTTAAATAGTTGTACAAGACTTTCAGTTGTATGTTGCCATGGTTCACTGATATAGGTATATCTATCTATATATGATATTTCTCATATTAATTTTCGAAACTAGGATAGAATGCACTGTAATTTGGTAAAAAATAAAATGCATACTTGAAACATAATAGTAATGTTTATTATTTAGGTTTGTTTAATTACTGCCTTTTTTAATATCTATGTGATTTTCCCTGCCAGAGGTTCAAGTTGTGCCGCCCGTATGACCTCTTGATCTTTTCAGCAGGGAATCCTCTCTCATCAGGCTCTAGAGATGAATGATACCTGTTTGTCCACACAACAGAGGATCTTCGACCGTCTGGCTTCGAACCCGCAACCCTTTAGTCCACTTCACTGATCCATGATTTGGTAAGTTTGCTCAATAGTAAAGCCAATTATAAAAAGTTTTTGTACCGCGATTTTTTAAATTTTCTGTCGGACCAGTGATAAAAACCTTCCAATTGGGAAAACATAAAATTAGAGCAATGGCTAAAATGTACACATATTGTTAAAAAATAGACTGTTGTCCAATATTGAGAAAAATGTATAGTCTTTACCCTTTTTTTTTAGTTTTTAGATACAATTTCACTTATAGCAGAATCTGTGCTAACATTTTTTTGCAAATTTACTTCTTGGTTGGCAATAATAAATTAAAATAGCTTTCTAGTTTTTTTAAATAGAAAACATTTATCTGTTTTTGGAAATGTTAAAGCATTTCCATGTAACATAGTAAATTTATCTATGTTTAGAAAAATTATTAAGCTGAAACAAATCATCTAAATTGATAATTTCTTTCCTGATACATGATTTGATAGGTGATTAATCATAGATCAAGAATCTTGTATTTGGGTCATTCCAAAGTTAATGCAACATTTAATGTCCAAGACTTTAAGTTGTAGGGTAGTTCTCAAAAGGTGGGAACAAAAACATTGCTTTTGAGCCATTTTTAAAATTTTGGAATTTGAAATCAATTTTGCTTTTATTGCATAGCATGCATACCTAGAACATCATACACAAACACAAAAAGACAGCAAGTATTTATGCAATTTAATAAATAGCAAGTTTAATGATGGGTCCGTAGGTAACAGATTTTGGACATACAGTTGTCTGGTAGGTAACAGATTTTGGACATCATCATAATGAAAGTTTCAGTTTTTGAACTTTTCCAATGAAAATGTTATCTATTTTTAAATTCTGCTATGAAAAATAGAGGATTTATGAAGTACATGAGTGACCTTATATACTGGTCTTTTAAATAATAAAATTTTGTTATGGTTTTGTAGAATCCAAAAAAAAAAACATCCATTTTGCCAGCGCAGGTGATCAAGTCGCCAAAACCGACGCTGTTGGCGAAAATCTGAATTCCTCTCTGGGAACCCTTTGCATATTGTACGCTGTGAGTTGTCGCCAATCGGGGTTTGCTTTGCGATTTTTTCCGCCTTTGTTTACTATTCGTTGCATCATAACTTGAGTTTCTACTGTTATTTATGTAATGTTTAATGCATAACGTATTAATTGTGCAAAATAGCAATGGATTAAAGAAATTAACATTATAATAGCCTTTAGTTAGTAAGGTTACAAGACAGAAGATCATATTATAATATTGAATCAATGGACAGAATTATCGGCGTCTAGATCGTAACACAATTTGGACATCTCACATATATGTTTAAGAAAAGTGATTTTCCTTCAAAGATACTGCATAAAAACATATGAAAACACTTTAAAATGATTAACAATTGATTTTGAGGATCGAAAAATACCTTTAAAACATATAAATCATATATTTAGTACTCAAATAATAGCATTGTCACGATTGTAAGTTTTGGACATACATGAAACTTCCAACTTCCTTCTTTTTTTAAAATTTTTTACACAATAAATAATCTGTCTTTAATTTTTTAATTTGTAGAAAATATTATCAAAAATATATTCAGTTTGAGATTCATACCCTTAATTTTGTTTTGAAACGGTTGGAAATAATTAAAAAAAAATTTTTTTTTTGATGGTAAATTTGCTCAGTTATAATTTGAAAGTCCAAAATTGTGCCTTTTAGCAAAGAAAATATATTTTTAAGGGTATTTGAAGAGCATTTTTTCCATAATTTTTAATATATTTAACAATTATTTCCATTTATCATTAATATTCCATAATTTTATTTTTCCATAATTCTTACCTCTATACAGTATTATTATTTAATTCAAAAATTTTTGAGTCAATTAAAATGAAAGTTATTTTGTGTTGAAGCTTCAAAAGTTGAGGTCTGTGTTTTGCTCCCACCTTTTGAGAACTGCCCCTGTAACCCTTTTTCCAAATTTTACTCCAAAGTTAAATGTAAACATTAAAAATGATAGGTCTGACATATTTTTCATTGATTTATTACTAATATTAAGTATATTTTTTACTTTTTGAATGGGGTTATTGAAATTGTGTCTTATAAAAAAACCATGTCCCAACAGCACTTTATTTTTAAACCTTTTTTTTTTCATGTTATTAATTTTTTTAAAATATATTTCTTTTTCTTTTCAACTCATTATTAACATATTATACTAACATGTTTTTAAAATAAAATTTCAAATTTATTTTAATATTATGGAAGAAAATCTTATGTCTCCTGATATTTGTCTCCTGTGATAATGGCTCCTTACTTTATTATAATAAGAATGTGTTACTTAAATATTGTCAACGATAGCTATGTACTTCTACAAGTTATTAATGTAAAGTAGCCATTTTTTTTCACATGTGCTATTTTGAAGAGTTCCAGGTGAGGAAGAAAGAACTTTAGACATAGGTGTCTTTTTTATGTGTCCCCTGTGTTACTATTAAATTATAGAAAGGGTTTAATTATTTTATTGTTTAACCCATGTTAAAACTTTCAGGTTGAGTTTTAAAGGGGAAAAAAATCATATACTTTTGCATTGTTTCCATTAATACCAGGGGAATTTTTAATTACCTTGATAACACAGGAGCCAACAAAGTAACATAGGGGACTTAATTGTTTCTAAGCTTGCTATGTAGTTAAATTTTAAAAGAAAAAACATATTTAGGTTGAAAGAATATGCAGTGTTTTAAATTATAAGAAAAATATGTGTTTAATATAGTTAAGTTAAGAAATTGCAAATGTTTCTTTAGTTACAACCAAATGTTATCACAGATAGATAAACAAAACAAAGGAGGACTAAAAGGCACATTTTTCTTCTCTTAAATTCTATTTAGATTTCTGTTGTAAGAATTTTTATCTCTTATGGAGTTATCATTATATAAGTTCAGTTTTGGTACTTGGAAAATATTTTTAATGAAAAAGAGCACTAGTTTTTTTTTTTTTTTAATTTCAAGAAGGGTATAGTGTTTAAAATAAGAAACAGGTTTTTACTTTAATGTTTAAAGATCTGCTTAACCTACAACAATGAGATTTTTAGTAAATTTGCCATCTCTTTGTTGCAGAGTGCCAAGTATTTTCCTTTTTTTTCAAATCTGCATATTTTATATTTAATGTTAATTAGTAATGAATTGACATATATATATTCATTTCTAGTTCATATTATTTTTTTTCCCTGGTTATTGTCAATTTTAAACGAGTTTGTAATCGTAAAGCTGATGCATATGGTCACAAGAATTATGAATTAAAAACAATAAAGTTTAAATTTAACATCTGAATATTTTCCTTTACATTAAAATTACTTTGACAGTCTGAATTAATTTTGTACTGTGTACAAATTATAACTTTCAATGTATTTAAAAAAGTGTTTGTTTATCGATTATTGAACATTTAAATTTGTTTTCTATTTCGAAATTATTTTCTACATCTGATGACTTTTTCAAAAATTATTTTCCGCATCTATTTATTTCTGCATCTGGCAACTATTTTGAAGGCTTTTATATCATAGACTACTAGAAGCAATTATTTTAATAGCTGAAGTCAGTGGTAGCCCTGAGGAGATTTTGTTTTCATGAAAAATAATGTTTATAGTAAAACTAGTACCAGATTGTCTTAGTAAATTCAACAATAGTGCACGATTAAGAACTTTTGATTGTGAAGCAGGGCCGGACTGGGTGGTCAAAAGGGCGCGGGAAAGCCGAGTTGAAGGGCGCCGATTTTGCCTCTATAATATATAAGGACTTAAGAGATATTGCGGACATTTTAAGGGGATAAAAAATCATTGAGAAGTAAATAAAGCCCTTTTTTTGTTACAGAAAATGTCCAAAAGAGAAGTCATATTTTTTGCAAGTTCGCCAATAGTAGGAGAGACCCCCCCCCCCCCCCCCCCCCCCCAAGAGTGTTGGCACACTCCCTTAAATATTACTGATTACCCCCTAGAAAGAGACCCTCCCTAAAAAAGAGAGGAAAAACCCAAAAAAATTCCCCCTGAAAATTTGAAGAACGCTGGGCCGGGGGGGGGGGTATTTTCCAGTTTCTAAGAATGAGAAGTTTTGCTAAATGTTTCTCAATAGGCACTTCTTCCGAAAATTCATTGCTTGTACGTCTTTCTTCTGGAAATGCATCATTCACTAGTTCAATAGCATTAGAAGACAACATTTCTTGCCGTGATACATTATTTTTGTGTTGTCGATTGAATATTTTTCACTGGTATCTGCTGTCGTTTTAAAACATGATGCTGTCATTTTGTCACATAAATTTGTTGATTCTTTAAGCAGACGAGTTTTTTCTCCGTGCAATCAATATTCATGTCCAAGTTTTTTTTTTTTTTTACTTATTTTTCCTACATATCATATGCTAATTGGTTACTTTCGACAAAATGCTTCTGCAGTTCAAAATTAAAAAGAGATGTACATCACATTTGAAACTGTTATCCGTTTTCAAAGACTGTTAAAAAAAATTTTTTTTTTTCACTTTTTTCAATGTGCTAAGGTTTAAAACTCAAAAAGAATAAATTAAAAATATCATTTCATTATAGCATTGTTAAAAATCTTTGCATCTCTGCATGGTGCTTTCTTAAGGCATTTTAGTTATGCAATTATTTTCAGAATAGGAGCGAGTAGTAATGAATATCTTAGGTTATGAGGTTAAATAGGTCATTACTAGTTTCTATAAATGTACTTTAAAAAGGAAAATGGTACGTTTTTGGATGAATAATAATACAAGAAAGGCATTCAGTCATGAACGGAAAACATGATTTTACAAATTGGCTAAGTCAAGAAATATTATAACTTATCAGAAATGAAAATTAATAAAGAGTAATTAAGATGCAGAATTTAGTGCGGATATAACATGAGAAATGACACTAGTGATTAATTAATTTCAGCTCTTTAAAAAGAAAAAAGTCGAATTATGTTTACTTATTTGTTCTGTACTTAAAGTATAATATTATTTTTTTTGCATCTCAAACGTCAACTTTGATACGAATTATGCATTTGTAATGAAATCGGCTTATTTACGCTATGATTACACTATGATTATTAACATGATAATGTCATAGCAAATACCTTGGGTCAAAGTTACAAGAAAATACAACCAATCGAACTCTTAACTCATCCAATGCACCTGATTGCCTCTTTGTAGTACGTAATAAATAATATCATTTTGATAACACTGCAACTATTGGGAAAAGCTTAAAAATTAAATTTTTTTTTTGAAATCATTTTTTATGTATGGATATGCATTTTAAAATTGCTATTATTGTTTGTGACCATTAGAAGGAATAAATAAGTTAACAAAATAAGTTCATTAATTAATAAAACTTTTGCAAGAAAACTCAACGGTTTCAATTTAAAAGAACAAAATTTTTTGACCATCTTGTCTAATTTTCCCCTTGCCTCCTTTTTTTATTTAAGAATTCCTTAATTTTTTCGAAGTAAAATTAAATTTAAAGTTTTTTGTTCTGCAGGGTAAGAAAACAGGAGGGTTTTTCCAAATGATATTTTTCCCCCCATTCTTAGAACACATGATCTAATTTCTGAAAATTCGTTTCAGAAATTCTCGCTATCCAAAGTGTTACATTTTAAAAGTACATAATAGCAAACGAACAGTTTTAAAACGTTTCCACTCATTTTTTTTTATGTCATTGTTTCCTTAAAGTTTAGAAAATTTTTGAGTGTAAAATTTTGTTTTAGAAAACTGACGCGAATTAGAAAGAGCCGTCATGAAATAAACCAAGGATATCAAAAAAAGAGGGAGAATGAAAAAAAAAGTTCAGGGACACGCTTGATCTTAATCTGTTTTACTATTTAAAATAATAGTTTTCATTTAATAACACAAGTCACTTAGATTTTATCTTTCAACTTATCTAAGTACGTTGTTTTTTTTAACTATATGTATTGTGGAAAATTTTGCAATATCATTTATTTGTCATTTCGTAGCTCATAGATCATATTACAGTTTTTTTACGAATCATCGATTGCAATTCTATAATTTAAGGTTATACATGAAGGAAAATATTATCACAATAAAAAGAAAATCAAAACTGAAACGAGTAACCTACTGTTGAAAAGATCCTTGGCTTGATGTATCCAATTTTGTTGCAGCTTCAAAATCACTTGTTTACTAACGCTAAAATCTGATCCAAATGACTCTTCGATTCATGTAAATAACAGCAATCGGACATCTGTCATCTAACTGGATAAAATTTATGATGATTGCCCTTCCTTATCCAGCAGAAATCTGTTGCCACGAATCCCCAAGCATTGCAAATCCTTATCCATAAAACGCATGTTAAAAGGCGTCATTTAAAGCCATAAAACCATTAAAGTCAACATGTGTATTCTACATGTATGCTCATTTTTTTCTACTTATCATTAAGATAGTTAGTCAAAAGCTCTCGTACAAGAATGCTGCGAAAGACCCTCATAAAATGCTTTATTAAGCTTTTATTCTGTGAAAGAAAAAGTGCTCTTTATTTTTTAAGCAATCAAGGGCGCCCATATGCAAAATTTTAAGGGGGGGGGGGCTCAATAATTTTCCCCATGGTTTAGCAGAATATTTTCCCCACGGAAACCGATTTCAGTTCAGATTAGAGATATTAAAATTTGACATTTTAAATAACGTATTCATTAATGGCTGGAAAAGAAATCTTTATACATCTTTGCAAGGAAAAATGCACTAAAAGTAAGGAAGTTTTCATTTCTAAGGAGGGGGGGGGGGCTAGAGCCCCCGCTTGCGGGCGACCTTGTAGGCAATATACTCTCCTAATATGTGTATAACTAACTGCAGATAGAAAACGAATAAGGTTTTCGATATTTCTCGCATTAGATTTCTAATATAGTCTTTAGTGATTCTTATTAATACAGTAAACTCCCGATTAACCGCGGAATTGGGTGGCACAAGTGCCGCGGATAATAAAAATCGCGGATAACCGCAAAAAGATAAAATGGGGGACAAATCAGGTAAAAATTGTCCTATCTCAAATTCTTAACTGTATCGATGCATAACACTTTCTGCAAACAGTGAAAATATATATAGAGTACAGTACAAATGTTTTGTATTTTTGCACAACCGAACGTAACATCAATAACAAACAAGTGTATGTACGATGAAGAACGCACAATAATAATAATAAGAATAATAATAATAATAAAATTAAATCAATCAATCAAGCAAAAACAACTGAGTGTAAATTTACAATTTTTCAAAAAAAAAAAAAAAAAAAAACAGCCACTGGTATTCGCTTTTTACTGCGAAAATACATGTTCGTGATTGTTGATTGATTCGCGGATAATCCGCCCCGCGGATAAACCGCTCGCGGATAATCGGGAGTCTACTGTATTTGTAATACTAGTAGCATACCTAGCATGGGTGACACTCGGAGCGGTAATTTTTGATATCACCCCCCCCCCCCCTTTAAAATGGAAAAAAAAAGTTTTTAAATTCTATGTAAATATGAAAATCTTAAATTTTCAGAAACAACTGCATTTGTGAAAAACAAAGTGTTTTAAGCGGGATAATATATAGAAGAAAAATAAAAACTATGACTGCTTTTTATGTAACTTGCCCCAGACGCATGTGGGCGTCGAGTGATCTAAAAAGTAAGGGGGTCTATATGAAATTGTTGGCACTATAATTACTTTAAATGTATCGCACACACAGGGAAAGATAATGGGTTTTCAGTTTGTTGGTATAAGAGGTCATTACTATGCCTAAGTATTGACAATATGAACCTAATTCTGAGTATAGTGATATTAATTCCATGATGTGGGGTGGGAAATACTGAGGTTCGGGCAGTCCCACCCCCTGGAAAATTTTCAAATTAGTACTCTTGAAAATGCATTTCAGCTTCGTATTTTTCAGAAACTTGCAATTACACTGTGGGTGTCACCCCCCAGACAGGTCACACCCGGGGCAGACCCCCCCCCCCTTCGCGCCCCTTAGCGACGCCACTAGTAATACCTTTGCGTTTTACTTATTTCCGATATCTTTATGCATTCCTCCTTCAAACTCAAATTTCGTTTCCCACATAATGATTTGTATTGTTTCATTGATGCAAAATTTATTAGTAATAAACTTCGCAAGGAGGGGAGAGGGTATCGAGCTTCATATACGAGTTGAAAACACAGATTAAAAAACTTCTCAAAATGATATAGCTAAAGGAAGGCTATATCATTTTGAGCTAAATGGCTAAAAGCTTGAGCTAAAGGGCTAAAATGCAATAATATAACGATTTTATGCAGAAACTCACATATAAATATTTTTAAGGTAGTACTGTAGCTTACATAAGGGCAACTCCCTCCAAAAGCTACGCAGCGCCCCCCTACCTCGAAAACGTTACCTTTAACATAATATTTATAAAATCTTAAGTGATCCCCTAAAAATTTCAATGCCAAAGGTTATATATACCATTACCCTCCTTTGTGCACACCTCTGGCTAAAAGGACTAAGACAGTGAAGGAATTAAATCCAGTTACAAAAACTGGATTATGCTTTGAACACAAATTGACAAAACTTGGTTTAAAATCGAAAAATGTTTTACCTTTAAAACTTTTAGGCATCGTTATTGTGTTGAGTCCGATAATTCCCCAAATGTGCCTCCTAGGACCACTTCGAAATTTTACTATTTTTTTCTCAACTAATTTAGACTTATTATTTATGAAACGTTTTTCCACTTTTTGCAGAACCTCTGCAGGATAAATAAGGGCTATTCAATGCAAATACAAGACTCATATTTATTTTTGACTGTCAGTTACGAGTCATACTTTTATTTTGGGAAGGGCGCCATGCAAAAATCCGAGTTCCGAAAAGGGCGCCTTGACTCGAAAAGTATAGGAATCACCGTACAGTCCTGTCCTTTTTTTTTTTTTTGAAGCGACTAAAAATGCGACATTTGTCATTGTGTGCATCCATCCACTAAAATATTGATTTTATGCGGCTTATTTCGATATAACACTTTTTTTAATGCGCCGATTTCAAAAATTGACATTATTTGTAATCTTACTTGCTTCTATTGCACTCATGATCGTTATCAGAACAGGGAGTCATGCCAGCTATCCACTCTGACAGCAACTTAAGGACAGTCAATAAATCAAACCATTCTTGACCATAGATATGTGTGCTGTCACTTTCACCCTCACATCCCTTTTTTATTGAGGAAACACCATGGGTCCGCTTTTGTCCTCAGAATTGAACCTTGGAGCAAAAGATAAGCCACAAACGGGAGCAGACCGTTTACGAAACGAGGGGGGACTAATTGCTTTTATGAGGGTAATAAAAGGGAACGTTTATATAAAGAAGAAGAACATTGTTTTTGCATGTGAAAATATTCACATACAAAATCACTTCTTGATTCTACATAATTTATTTCCATATTGCTAGAACATTGTTTTGGAAAATAAGAAAACAACAGAAGGGCGCCTTTCGAGAGGGCGCACCGGGAAATGTCCCGGTCAAGTCTATGGCCAGTCCGGGCCTGTTGTGAAGTATCTTTATTTGAATGACAAAGAAAATAGATGACTTGCTTTAATACTCATTGTATTTTGAACTTATTCAAGCCTAGAAATATGTCTTTATATTCTAAATATTCTAATATATTATTTATATTCTAATATAATTTAGAATATAAAAAAATATTTCTATAAAATAATAATACAATTTTTTTAAAAAATTAGAAGAATTAGCATCTAAAGCCTCTAGGATTTCTTTTCCTTTTTGCTTGCAAAATACAACAATTAAAATTGTGAGCAAAAATTAGAAGTTTTATGGAATCTGATCTTAATTTAAGAAATGTATTGATCCTCAAAAATCCATACTCTGAACAGTAGTTTGATTGAACAGTAGTTTGATTGATCATTTTTGAAAGTTATAAAATTAACAATTTATGCAGAATAAACTACTTAATGATAAAATAGATTTTTTCTATCTAATTCAATCCAAATTTAATGGTGGTAAGCTAAATCTAAAATAAAAATTTCTTCAAAGTGATTTTCTTATACATTTAATCTGTATTGAATTTCTATCACCTGTAAATATTCTGCTGTAACTACCTAGCTTAGGATTGTACTACATAAATTTGTTTGATATTGAACCTATAAGTCTTCTCTCTTTCTGTTTACAACAACAGAAGTACACAACCATTCAAAGAAAATCATTTATATCCGCAAATCAAGTTATGCGTAATTTTTTCATTTTGTAATTTAAAAATACTTGCTAAAATAATATGAGGGATAATGTATTTGTATATGAGTTATTTTACAGTGTCTAATAATTGCAAGGGTAAATGGGGGCTACCACTAAAAGCCCACAGTGGTCCACGAGCAATCTTCATGTGATCTGCAAACATTTTAGTTGATGGTGAACAGAATCATTTTTGTAGCTGAAATTAAATTTATCAAAGAAAACTTTTGGAATCAATATGATTTCATCACTCATAATTGTTGTAAAAAAAATATCTCCATTGTATGTGGTGTCATTTATCGGTTTGAGGAAAGGGTACAAGTTGAACTTTTCCCTCCTCCCAAGCCGAAAAGAAAGAAAAAAAAATGTAGGAATCTGTGAGAAATTTTTTGAAAAATTAAATTTGCCAAAGTAAAGTCTTATCAAAGAGTGAGACATGATTTGGAAAAGGTTTCGTTACTGCTATAATCAGCAGTGAAATAATTTTATAGTCTTTAATCATCTCCACTGGAGCAGCAAGAATTTTTACCTGAATGGGAGGGGAGGTCTATAGTCTTGATGTGTTTAATTTTATCAAATTGGTAGCAAATTGCTAACTCTACCATTTCTACAGTAATAGAATTAGCAGTATATGTTGAAGCTAAGAACTCTGGGGAGAGTTTGACCTTCAAACCATTCTTGTTGCACCACTACTTATGTCAGATTAACTACCAATTAATTTGCAATACCCTCATTTTACATGGATTTCAGCACACACAGTTTAAGATTTGACACCGTTATTTCATTATATATGGATGAGTTTTGATTTATGCAGATGTAGCATTAAAATGCATAAAGTTTTTCAAAATTTTCATATTTCAAACTTCTAAGATTGTAGATAACAAATGAAAACTGCATTTTGGCATGCTTATAAGGGAGCTTGAGCCATTGGAGACATTTTTAGAGCTCTTTTCAGAAGTAATGTTATTAAACTCACACAATTCATAGCTCGCTTGAAAAAAAGCTTTTAGAAGTGACAAATAAGAACAATACCAACATTGATGATACTCGACCAAAAGCTTCCACATTTAAATTTTGAGCCATATTTTGACAGTAGATCTTTCTGATTTGTGTTTATAAAGGAAGATCCCATCATGGAAATGATGCAAGTGACCATGGATGTGCTCATGCCCCACAAAGGAAAAGCCCTGCATAGAAAAATGACTGCCAAAGGAATATCATAAACAGCTCTTATTCATATTCCCTAAGTTAATTCATATTTTCTTCATATCCAGTGTGTATTTGTATTGGAATTAGTACATATTTTTTATCAATGGAACATAACCTAACCTATTTTAACATTACTGTTAAGTCTTCATTTACGTTTCTGTGGAATGTAACCCCTGCAAAAAACGAGAGTCCATTGTATGTAGTTTACAATTTACATGTTGGTTATCAGTAGTAATCCTTACTATGTGTTTGCTTTGCACATTGCAGAGTTTAAAAAAAAGTGTAATTATATTTTAAGTGACTGCTTTTTTTTTCTCTCTCTCTCTTTAGCAAGTGTAAAAATTAAGTAGGATGCTGCGAATACAAATGCTATCAGCCGCAGAATCGGCAGATACTTGCTGGAGCTGTAGATTGGGATCATCGGTCTCACAGTATCAAATAAAGGACACTGAATGGTCGAAACGAAGACAAAAAAGCTGATAATATGTAAACACGATATATATGTATTTTAATGAAACATATTTATGTTATAAATAATATGTATGTTTTTTACATGTTACCTAGCTGATAATATGTAAAAAAAAATGAATAAAAATTTTTTTCCAATGAACTTGTAAATATATAAATTGTTCCAAAATATTAAGAAAAAAATAAGGATTTTGATTATATCATTTATATGAACGAATGAGGGAACAAAAACATTTATGATGGAAATACTGTCAGTGGGAAGAACTGTCATGCTTAAATCTGATCCTTACTCTTAACAATAATGAATCTTAATTTCCCACAATCTTAACATTTGGCTTTAAAAAAGTAATTTGCTGCTCATTAAAAATCATAAAAAATGAAAGATATTACTGTCAGTAATCTAATTATAAAATAAATGATAAACCGTCATTTTTCCTCTAGTCTAGTTATTATAGCCGTAAATTATATCGTTTTCAGACAGAAAGGTCAAGGGACCTTTGACCAGTGCGCTAGGAATAAAACACAAACGCACAGTTCTGGGTTTTATACCTCTAGTGCAGTGTCAAAGCTTCATAGCAATGGGTACCACTTCTCAGTAAAGACAAATTCCGTTTTTTGAAAAAAAAAAAAAAATCGTCACACAGATTTCCATCCTTCAACTAAAAGAGGTAAAACAAAAGCCTAAAACTGGAAGGATGGAAGTCTGTATGCCGATTTTTTTAAAGACTGAATTCTGTTTTAGCAGTATTGCCTAACACTGGCTAATAGCTACATATATGATCGGCCAGTGTCACCTGGCCCCATTGGCCAGTACTGACTCGAGTATCGGCCAATGCTGCAATAGAGATGGCTACCCGGTATTGGCCAATTTAGTTCGGCCGGTACTGGCCAATGCTGGCATCAAGTATTGCCCAATATTGTTAAAAAGTCAACCATTCGACGCTGGCCAACCCAACTGTAACCGATATTGGCCAGAACTCGCTCCGAGTATCTGCCAATACTGGGTAAAAATTACCGGCCAACATTAGCCAATTTTGATTTGCCAGTATTGGCCAATACTGGCAACGAGTATTGCCCAATACTGTAAAAAAGTTAGCCGTTTTACGCTGGCCAACCCAACTTTACCCGATATTGGCCAATCTACCAAACACCGTGGTTATGACATTGGCCGATACTGTTGTGCTGCTGGGATGAAAAAACGAAGGCGCACAGGTTCAAGGGCACCAAAAATAAATAAAGTAAACGCAGTCGCACAGGTTTGAAGCATGCAAAAAAAAAGAAAAGAAAAAACGAAGGCACACAGAGGACGTTCGAGGGCGCATCGGTCCGCAAGCCAGTCCTCCCCTGCAAGCAGTCACTGCATTAACTAACGTGATTGCGCCTCCACGTGTTTGGCGGGACTAAAAACCTAATGCACCCTCGTGTTTTCGCGCCCTCGAATTTTTTTCTTCACGTTTGTTTCATTCACTTTTTTTTATTTGTGCCTTCGACGTGTGCGCCTTTGGTTTTTTTTTTTTTTTCATTTTATTTTATTTGTGCCATCAAACGTGTGCGCCTTCGGTTTTTGTTTCCTTTTCTTTTTGCGCCTCTCTTCGAACCTGTGCGCCTGTTTCTTTTTGTGCCCTCAAACCTGTACGCCTTTGGAGTTTTCTTTTCTCTTTTTGCTCCCTCAAACTTGAGCACCTTCTCTCTTTCTTTGCGTCCTTGAACACGTACGCCTTCGGTTTTTATTTTAATCTTTTTTTTTTTTTTTCGCTCCTTCAAACCTGAGCACCTTCTCTCTTTCTTTGCGTCCTCGAACATTTGCGCCTTCGTTTTTTTTTTTCCCCTTGATCCCGAGCGCCTCCGTTTCCCCCCCCCCCCTCCACTCTCAACCCTGAGCGCCTTCGTTTTTTTTTTTTTTTTTTTTTCATTTTATTTCATTTGTGCTCTCGAACGTGTGAGTCTTTGTTTTCTTTTCTTTGTACCCTCCCCTCGAACCTGTGCGCATGTTTCTTTTTGCTCCCTCAAACCTGTACGACTTTTTATATTTTTATTTGGCTCTTTGAACTTGTGCGCCTTTGTGTCTTTTTTTTTTTTTTTTTTTGCGCCCTTTGAGAGTCAAGGTTGGCGCCCTTTTAAGGGACCTAGTCCGGCCCTGGTAGAAAGATCCATTTTCGGGTCCGAAACGTAACTTCGAATAAAAAAAGAACTATTCATCGAAATTTTGTCGAAAATGTCTATAAACCTTCCCAGTGCTTGGGATGGCTCTTTGGAGGGTTATTGCGATACGCCAACCCTTACCCAGAACCATTGCGGAGTTCAAAACGGCCCTAGTCAGGGCCTGATTATAGCACAGGCCAACTAGGCCTGGGCCTGGGGCACCATCTTCCTAAGGGGCCTCAAATTTCCTAAAGAATTATGCATAATAATTAAAAATAATAATAATAACTTATTAATCGCAAAAAGCTTCTTTAAAGGAGAATTTTTATTCATTCTGCTACAGCGAATTGACCATTTCACAACTATGAGGGGATCTGAAGGGATTCATAAATACATATGGTTACTGATTTACGTTAAAAAAAAATTCTGGGATAGACAAAGAGACCCCCAAAATAAATTCCGACGGGGACCAAGCCTGTAACCACCGTATCCCGCTATAGAATATTCAGGGGGCCTCCAAATTATTGTGGGCCTAGGGCCTCACTTTTAGTTAGTCGGGCCCTGGCCCTAGTCGAAGAGTGGGAGGATTTTCCACAAGGATTCCCTTATTAACAGCATACATACTTGTTGTGCAAGCTGTCTTTCCGTCAGAGGTGACCACACACCATACTACAGGCGGCTACACACCATACACCTTTTTAATAACCTTTTGAAGTCGAGGTCTCCTATAAACTACTACCTAAAGTAACTAACAACCCACCGAATCATGAATAAAATACTAATTTAACTAAACACGAAATTAGTCTTTAAAACTAAACCTTCTCAGTTACGTTAGGTAGTAATTTTTCGGAGGCCCCGACTTGAAAAGGTTACTCAAAATTAACAGGTCGTACATAATTAGTTAGGTATTTAAAATAACTCATCATAGTAATTAAATCGTAGCAATTAAAATCAGTGTTTATTTTATAATTGGGTGTTTTGTTTAGTTAATTTTTGCACTGGAATTATAAAATAAATTTCATTTCTAGTTTTTGGGTAGGAAATAGTATGTAAGTGTAATCGGTTATTTTTTTGCTTTTTAGTTCCTTGGTGTTTGTTGAAGGCGGTTTTTTTTTTATTTAAAAGTAATTTATTTTTATATTTTTAGTGGAAATATAAAATAAGTTCGTAGGATAAAGTATGTGGTACATTACGTTGAGGCTTTGCTTACGCGCATGTCGAGTAAAACAAGAAGTTCCGTCTAGAACTAGACGAGCCTACTTTCCCGTATACCCATACTACTTTCTAGTACCTGATCAATATTCTCAAAAATAGCTAAAATCGCAAATTTTTTCAAACATATTTTTTTTAATATTTTAAGCTGATTTCTAGGAATAAAATATTCCTTACTTTTCTTCAAAAAAAACGAACAAATAAAATAGCAGCACCTTTTAAAGAAAGCAGCTAATACACTTCTTTCCATTAAAAAATTTTTTTTAACAGCTTTTAAAACGAAAAAATAATAATAAGTTCATTAAAATAAATACATCATATAAAAAAAAATCGTTTCTTTTTTCCCCTGTTGCCGAAAATAATTTTTTTAAACGAATTAATGCACTTACCAAAATAAAAAAAAAGCAATAAAATGTCAACTTAAAGAAATAATTTTCATTGTCAAAAAAAAAAAAAATCGTCTGCGCATATTTTTCGAGTTTATTCACCGAAAACCAAATACCTAAATTAAAACTTTAGCGTGAAAATAAAAACAAATCATATCAACAATAATTATTTCACAGTTAAAACCACAGCAGCGGAGTCGGAGTCGGAGTCAATCTCATTTTGGGATAAAAGAGTCGGAGTCGAATATCCAAGAATCGGAGTCAGTCATTTGTCCTCCGTGTATAAATGTTTGCCAAAGCTACGAAGTCAGAGTCGAAGTCGGGGAGTCGGAGTCCGATTAATTGTCGGGAACAGGAGTCAGAGTCGGTGTCAGGTCCCCCTAAATTCTCGGAGTCGGAGTCGGGAGTAGGTCGTCAAGAGCTATTTCCAACAAAGTTTGTTTGAAGTAAATCCGCCTTCAAGTACGGAATCTACATTGACTTTCAGTTTCCCCGTAGGCGCTAATGTTAAGGGATTTGAACTGTTCAAAATTGAACGGAAAATTGTTCAAATCAAAAAGATATCTTATATACAAATTTTTTATCAAAAGCTTTTTCCTACAAAGTTTGTTTGAAGCAAATTCGCCTCACAGTTCGGAATTGCTTTGAATTTCCCCGTAGGCGCTAATGTTAAGTTTTTTTGAACTGTTCAAAATTGAACAAAAAATAGTTCAAATCAAAAAGTGAAATATGGGAATGAGGTGTCCTCGCCGAGATCTTTCGAACAAAAAAAAGTTTGTTCGAATCGGACTATTCATTCAAAAGTTATTAGGGGGGGACAGACAGACAGACCGACAGACAGACCGACAGACAGACAGACCGACAGACAGACAGACAGACAGACCGACAGACATTTTTCCCCATCTCAATACCCTACTTTCCAATTTTTAATTTTTCAATATTTATTTAATTATTTTATTTATTTTTGACTTTTTTGTGTTTTTTCACGATATTTTTAAGATGCATTAAGCCTTCTTTCATGCTTTTTTCTTCTTTTTCTGACTTTTACTGGGAAAGTAGGCTAAAAACGTCGAGCACATGAGCCTGAAAACAACTATGATGGGCACGATAGAAAAAGAAATAGACCGCAGCGTCTCGGAGACTTCAGACGACTGTGAAGAAAGGCTTTTTCAAATGCGCAACTATGTACAAAAAATTTTTTGGCTTCATTATTAGTTCGACTTCATTAAAGTTTGCTTTCCGAAAGCAAGTGCACGAGTCACTAAAAATACAACAGAAATTGCTTTAAGTTTAAAATTGTAAAATGTAAATTTTAAAATTGTAACAATGTAAATTGTAAATTATGTTTCATAACAATACGTATCACACAACCCTCGATAAAGCTGTCAGAGATTTAGGAAAATAGAGCTTTGCGAAAGGACGAGTATATCTCAGCATAGTCAAGACTTGAAGTAATAGCTCGATCTGATTTAGAACTTTTAACTAAACCTCACGATGAACGAGCATTAGCAGAAATGCAACAATTGATACATCTCATTTCTAATGAAAAGTATAGACTGGACTGGATTCAGTATTTAGTCAGAACCATTTAAATGCTTACGGTTTCCCAAACTACAAATAAACTGCGAATTGCAAGTCGTAAAATTGTAAATTATAAATTGTAACATTGTAAATTGTAAAATTATAAATTGTAATTTATGTTTCACAAGAAGACGTGTCATGTAACTCGTGCTTTTTTTTTTTTTTTTTTTTTGTCAGAAAAAACAAGTTTTAGACCGTGGGTTTGCTTTCGTCATTAGCCTGCACGATAAGCTTTAAAATGAGATGTAAATCAAGGAAATCGATCAAGAATTGAGGAAAATCTCGCGTAAGAACAAAAAACAGGCTACAGAAATAATATATAAGGATTGTATGTATACTGTGTAAGAGGGTATTTATTGGTAAATCATTACAATTTCTTTTTATTTGATACCATGACTAGTAAAGTCAAAAAATATGACTATTGTAATACATTTCCTCAAGAACGATATAAACTGTTTCAAGTCCAGGGGCGTCACTAGGTCAAAAAAAAAAACTGGGGGGGGGGGGGGGTACGCATTTGGCGGCCCCTTAATTGTTCCAAATGCATTTTCCAGTATGTAAAGAAAGAGAGATAAGATTTAGCTTTCCTCTGTGGTTTAGCAGGGATAGTCATATTACTGGACCTTAGTACTAGCAATATAAATTTAATCCGAAGGGTAATATTCAGTCAGAAATAGGGTGTCGGAGGGCTTCCTCCTGGTATTTTTCGAAATTTAAGATATAAAAACGCAGTTTTAAACTTTATTTTAAGTTGGGGAGGAAAGAAAGAGGAGGTCCGATAGCCTCCCCTACCAATAATCCCCCCCCCTTCCAAATTTAAATTACCAAAACACAATCGTAAGTTATATTTGATTACGGATTGAGAGGGGGTCCGGGGCTGTCCCCCGGGAAATTTTCAAAATTGTTATTCGAAAAACACGTTTTTAGACAATCTACGGTGATGTTAAGGGAGACTCGAGGGTCTTCCCCGATAAGTTTTAAAACTTCAAACTCCAAGCTCGCAACTGTGAATTATTTCTGATTGTGACAGGTAAAGGGGGGTCCGGGGGGAAATTTTTGAAAGTTGTAGTTTGAAAAATGCAGTTTTAGATTACCTATGGTGATATTAAGGAGAAGAGAGATGCGGGGGTTTCGGATGCCTCCCGAAACTTTTTGAAATTGAAGCCTTAAAAACGCGGTTGTAGGCTTTTTTGTCGACTTTTTTTTTAAAATTGAGTGCAACGCCAGTTTCTTGAAATTAAAGCTCCGAAAACGTAATTTAAGCCAGCCTTTAATGAAAGGGGGTGGAGAGAGTTTTGAAGGGGCTCGCGCACAGAAATGTTTCGTAATTGAAGCACTAAAAGCGAGATTTAAGACGTTTTACGATGATGTTGGCGGGAGAGGGAGGGGGCATTCTCTCGAAAAATTTTCGATCTGTAGAAAACGCAGTTTTAGAAAATTTTTGGTAATGTTAAGGGGTGGAGAGATTCGGAGTCCCCCCTGGTAAATTTCCAAAATTGCAATTTAACTGACGCAGTCGTAGGCTGTTTTCAATACTGTTAGAGGGTTAGAGGTTTTGGGAGATTGCTCGCGAAAAAATTTCTGAATTGAAGCCTTAACAATGAAATGTTTGAGGATCTTCGGTAATAGTAGGAGGAGTAGAGGTTCAAGAGACCTCATGGAGTTTTTAAAAATCAAAGTCTAAAGAAGAAATTCATTAATTGAGAGGGCGTTTCTCGGGGGTTACGTTGGGAGCACTCTCATGGTGTTTCGAAAGTGCAGTCCTAAATACACATGTGTAGATCATCTTTAATGAAGTAAAGGAAAGGGATGGGGTTTGAGAATGTTTTCTCGGATTTTTTTTCAAATCCGAAGTTTTAAAAACTCACTTCCAGACCAGCTTTGGGGACGCAAAAAAAAAAAAAAAAAAAGGATTTGGAGTTCTCCACTCTACCCTCAGTTTGGCTAAGTCCCTATCTTCCTTTTAAATTTTAATTATTGATAAACATGTAGTAATACTTTCATTCTTCCAATTTTCCTTTGTCAAACACGATTATTTGCTTGGATTTCCCACAGTAAAATTCTCAATTTCCAGCCTAATATTTTCGTTTTCTTGAAGTACATGCATCTGCGGCCAGGGCCGGATTAGCCATAGAGCAGAAGTAGCAAATGCTACGGGCCCCGCGCTTCTGGGGGGCCCCGCGCCATGAAAAAAAAAAATCAGGAAAAAAAACTACTTTCCGCACTTTAATCCGTTTAAACGTATCTCTATCTCTCTCTTTTTATTTAGATTTAGCTTTTCTAAATACTCAGGTAAATAAAAAATCTTATTTTTTTCGTTGGATTGCTTTCCAGAAATTTCTCCCAATTGAATTCTTATTAAAAACGCAATTTTAGTTGATCTTTCTTAGTGGAAGGAGAAAAAGCTCCGTTGGGTCAGAAAACTTTCAAAACTGACCAAAAAATTACAATTTTAGGCATAGACAATATTTGGAGAACGGAGAATTGGGTTTTCTCTAGATTTTTTTTCCTTTTCTTTTCTTTTCTTTCCTTCTTTTTTTGAAAATGAAGTCAATTTTAAGGTAACATAAGAAATTTAACATAGTTTGAGTCCTAAAACTTTCAGCTATTCAAGCCTAAAAAAAAAGAAAATTTAAGTTGTTTGATAACAATAGAGGATAAGGGGAGGGGTTCTTTCCTGAAATTGTGTTCAAAACTGAAGTCAATTTCAGGCCATCTTTGGGAGGAAAGGGTTTGAGGGATCGTCCCATGGTATAGCTGAAAACAAAATTTCAAGCTATGTGAGTTGAGAATATTAGAAAAGGGAACTTTCCCAGAAACAATTCTGATTAGATAGATTATAACTGGATTTTAGATTATAGCTGGAGACGTTATCGGGGGGGGGGGGGGGGATACTGGTTTGCTTCGTAAAATGTTAGAAACTGAATTATTTCAAGACGCAGGCTATCTTTAGTTTTAGCTTTAGGTAAAGAGTGGTGGTGTGGAGCTTTTCCCCTCGAATGTTGAGAAGCTGGGCAAGTATAGGTGAGTATTTTCCTTTGGAATTTTTTTGAAATTTTGAAATCGAGATGGTTCAAGGGCTTTCTTTCGGAATTTGGGATCTAAAAATTTAAGCAACTTTCGTTGATAGCCGGAGAAGGAGGATGCTGAAACTCTTAAAGCACAAATCCTAAAACCACATTTCAAAGCTCTCTTTGGCGATGTTAGACAAGAGATGGGAAAGGGTTACTATCCAGAAATTGTTTGAAAGTGGCTTTCTTCTTAAAGCTTTCGAAATTGGAGTCCTGAATAGGTAATTATTAGTCATCCTTTAAATCCTCTTTGGTTACTTAACTTCATGTCAATTTGTCACCCTCAAAATACCCCCCTCCCCTCCCCGCGACACGAGCCCGTAGATTCGGCACTGTAAACAACAATGAGCAAAATTAAGAGATCATGATAGAAGAAAAGAAAAAGATTCTGAGATTTCACTTATGTTGAGCGAAATAAATAAATTGTTTAGAAAATATTATTTTTTGGTGAACTAAAATAATTATGTGTAGAAAAAAGACTTTAAATATCATTTTTAATTTTTTCCTTTGAGCGGGAGGGAACTAAAAAGCTGCCGCCCATGCCCCGAACCTAACCCATTTCTTTTGCATCACCAAAGGTAGCCAAAAACTTTTTTATTTCAACTTGAAACTCAGAAAAATTCAGGAAGAAAATTGTTTAACACAATCGAAAATCCGCTAAAACTGCTTTCTGGAACTTCAGTTTCGAAAAATTTCCACGGGTGTAATTCCGAGCTCGATCCCGTCCTATAACGTCGTCAAATAAGGTGGCCTACAAGTGCGTATTTTGGACTATATTTTCAAACAATTTCTATGGGAGTGTACCTCTCCCCCTCCAATATTGTTAACGATGGTCCAAAATGTACTTTTTAGATTTCAACTTCAAAAAATTTCCGGGTTGCCTTGGAGAGTGCCTGAACCCCATCCCATACCGAAACATAACCCGCGATGGCCTTCAGTCTATCACGTTTTCACAACTTCACTTTCGAAAAATTTCCAGGGGATGGCTTTCGTGAACTCCGCCTCAAAATCACCAAGGAAGGTAAAAAAAACTACCCTTTCAGAGTATATAATTTCGAGAATTTTTGCTTAAAATTGTGTTTTTAGATTAATAATCTTTACTAATAATAAAGCTGAAAGTCTCTCTGTCCGCATCCCTCTCTGTCTGTCAGGATCTCTGTGACGCGCATAGCACCTAGACCGTTTGGCAGATTTTCATGAAATTTGGCAAAGTTTGTAGCATGGGGGTGTGCACCTCGAAGCGATTTTTCGAAAATTCGACTTTGTTCTTTTTCTATACCAATTTTAAGAAAAATTTTCCGAGCAAATTATCACAACGTGGAATAGTAAATTACGAAATCATCATAACGTGAAACCGAAGCATAGGCGAGCCATTTAATGTAGCAAATTTTGCCAGAAATTCATCATGCATTATATGTTAACATACAGGCGAACCAAATGACCTTTTAATTTTCTACTACGGACGAAGGCGTGTGGGTGCCACTAGTACGTAATAGACTCGAAAATTTTCCAATGGGACATCCTTGAACACACCTCTTTCTTCGCTCTGCAACATTATTAAAGATAATCTACAGTTTTATTTAAGGCTTCAATTTTAAAAAACTGCCTGGAGAGAGTCGCTGTGAACCCAAATTTTTTCCTTTGATCTTACCTAATAAGATAGGATGCAATCGCATTCTTTGACTTCAGTTTCTCCAAATGATGACCTTCGAATCTTCTCTTCCTAATATCACCAGGAGTCGTTAGAAGTGAGTTTTTAGTATTGAAATATCGAAAATTTTCCGGGGGTAAGCCACCGGACCCTTTATTCATTCAAAAATTGCGTTTTTGAAATTAAAAGTTGAAAACGTGTAGTAACGGGAAGACGAGGGGCAACATAAGAGGTTCCTAACCGGCGTAAAAGCTCTAAAATTATATCTACATTTATGTATTCATGCGTGTTATAAGTGCACCTCCCACCTCCATGAAGAAGAGCTCTGTTGTTTACTATATCATGCAAAAACGAGGGCCCCTTGGAAACATTTGCTACGGGCCCCGCGCTGGCTTAATCCGACCCTGTCTGCGGCTCCAGAAAAAGAACTTTTAACATTTTGAACGGATGTGGTAATTTCTGTGATACCTTAGGTCTTATTTCCACTTCATTTTATTTTAAATGTGTTTCCTGCATCTCTTGATTAAGCTTTGATTTACTTACGATTTTTACGTCCAAATATTTAGAACTTCTGGTGTAAGTATTCATCACAAGACTTTGAATCTCTCTTAGCATTAAACTTTTTTTTCCCCTTTCTCTGTTTAAAATTTATTTCGGCGACCCAAGCATTTTTTTCCACTTAGAAACGATTTTCAAGACAATATTTTTCATCAAAAAAAAATACTTATGAGAATGTTTCGGCGGCCCATATGAAGCCATTCGATTTATTTATCTATTATTTTTTTTAAAGCTAAAGAACCCATGAAGCATGGTTTTGTATAGCCAGGGCCACCGAGAGACAAGGCGTGCAAGTTTTGTCGCCGGTCCTCCCTCGCATTATGCTAATTTTACTTTATGCACAATAGTTTAATTTGAGCCGGGCCCATATTTTCCGATTAGACAGAAATACCCAATGCGGCCTAGTGAATAGTGCACTGAATGCTTTTTTTTTTTTTTTTTTTGCGTTAAAAAATGTTTGAAGCGCACATTTCTGTGGTCCTTACTTCTATGATCTTAATAAAAGAGAATCATAGATGTTCCTAAATTGTATTTTAAGATTACATTTTCCATTCAAATTTTACAGAAAAAATACTTTTTTTCGCTATTATTTCAATTTTTCATTTAAATTTGCTGTTTTATTTTTTTTTAAACAACGAAGAGTTTCCCCTTTTCTTCGTTTGTTGCATCACTAAAAGGAAATTGGCTGCCCCACTTCTGAAAAACTGGAGGGGGTGTAGCACCCCCCCCCCCTTTTTGCGTCGGCCCTGTTCAAGTCAAGTCCTTACACACCATTCCAGTAAACAGTGCTATAAAATCGCTCTGAATTCAACGAAAAACCAGCAATTTTCAAAGAGTTCCGAAGAAAAGCCCCCTCGCCCATATCCCCTCTTTGTCATGGGGAATACCCCTCGGGGGGGGGGGGGGCTGGGTTGCCACTGAGTTCCTCTACTAAAAATACTTGCTTTAGTAGTCTATGAAAAACAGTCTTCAAAATAGTTACCAGATGCAGAAAATAGTTTCTAAAGTAGTCTCCCACTTATTAAAAAATATCATTTATGTCATATTAATGCAATGAAATTTCATTAAATAGACACCCCACTCATAATAGAGGGATAGACCTGTATATGGGGCCAGGGGTGCCCACCCCTTTAAGAGCAAGGGCGCACCCCCTCTAAATATCGCGAAACCCCCCCCCCCCCCCGCCCAAAAGTGAAAAATACCCCTCAACCCCTCCCCCTCCATAAAATTTCAATGGCGCAGCCTGCGCCATGGCCCCTCCTAAGTGGCACCCCTGCGTGGGGCAAATTTTTCCTAAACAACCCTTGAAAACATTTTGCAAACTTTAGCCCAACTCTTTTGGATAAACACTGTAGAAATCAGTATTGACACATTCTGGTGTAATTTCTCATTGTCTAACTGTTAATTAAATACAACAGTAAAAGACTGACTGTATAAAAAGAGTTAGAAGCACCGTTATTGTGATATTTGCGATCGAGAGAAAATTAGCTTTTGTTTTCAAAAAATGAATGTATAATACGGATACAGGAAATTAAAAACCAAAATACAGTTAGAAAAGAAGTAGCAGTGGAAACTAACTTTTTTTCAGAAATCACGTTTGTAAAGACTAACCCTTCAGTCAACTTTGAAAAAAAAAATCTTTTAATAGGATATTTGGAACAAAGAGACTCGAAGTTTGGTTAAAATATCTGAGAATTTCAATCTTTCAGCATTTTGTTTGCTTTAGTAAATATCTCTGTTTACGATGAAAATCCTTTTTTGCATAGAAATGTTGTCCAAAAGATAATAAAATTTTAATTGTCTTTTCTAACACATGGGTGAAAAACAAAGATTTTTGAGCACATTTACCAAAGGAGAAATTTTCCGCACAAATTTCATGAATTCCTTATTTACATATAGCGCAAATTAAGTTGCATATTTAATTCCGTTGATTTTTTTTTTTTTTTTTTTACTGCGTTTACCTCCCCAAGCTTCACCCGCGAAAAGTTTCTAAAGTAATTTTCCTTTTCTTACTTTCTGTGGTAATTTTGGGTTGTCAGCCATTTCTTCTCTTTTTCGACAATAAAGCTCGAAGTAAATTGTAGCCTATGTAGTGTAAAAATGATAGTAATAAACATCAGCCATATCGCACTTATGAGCATTTTCGTCACACCACAAGGGAAGTGCGATATCTCGTTGCACTCAAATGGTAAAGAAACTAAACATAAAGAATTAATTAAAGATACTTGAGGCGCTTTCGTGTGCTCCATGTAATGTTTTCATCAAGTTTAATCAATTTTTCCGACAAAAAGCTACAGAGAAAATGAAAAACAACACTTTCATATTCTTTCATCTGAGGACATTGTATTCACAAGTGGAGCTTTTTCGGCGTAGCTTCGGTGCTATCATTCTCAATGAAAGCAGTAAAGCTGGCTCTTAGTAATACACAGACTTAGTTCTTTAAAAGTAAAATGTCAGCAATTATGCTAACATTTTCATGTTAAGAGTGCCGATTGTGTCAGACGATAAATGATGAACCAAATTTGCTTGAAACAGCTTGAGCTCGAGACTTCATCTCAAACAAGCAAAAGTTAAAATTCCGCCATTAGAATATTATTTTCGCAAACCCCCTTTATATCTTTCACGAACCCTCAGGGGTTCGCGAACCACCGGTTGGAAACCGATGTTATATCGAGAAGTCAATTAAAAAAAAAAAAAAAAAGAAATAGTTAAATTAGTCCCTCTAAAGACCGCTACTACATTTTAGCATAGAATAAGCGGAAATTGTGCCGAGTTCTTCAATTTACCCCCCCCCCCCTCCCCAAAGCTGTCATTTGTTTCATTTTATTTATTTATTATTCATTTAATCTGTGCCAATACCGCAGTAAAAGAGATTCAAAATGCTCTCATCAGTAGTACGGCAAATACAGCTAAAGCGAACACAGAAAAATAAAAATCAGCAAAATATTTTGCCGTCACACCAGATGTCAGTCACCATGAACAAATGTCTCTTACAGTTAGATGCGAGTCAGATGGGATACTACCTCATACATTACCTGATGTATATAAACATTTCATAAAATTTATGACCGTACAACAAACAGTCTAAAATTTCATTTTAAAGTCTGGTAGCATTTAGGTTACATGTGCGGGTTTAGCCCCTTCAAATGGAGAAGTTTTATTTCCACCCACTATTAACTTAGCAACAAAGCGCTAAATTTTGCATGAAGAATTTGTCAGTGTTGAACTTGCGTAATGGTTTTTAAGAGCACTCTAATTCTGTTTTTGTGTCTCAAATCAAATGCAATTATCCCGTAAAATTGTCTCGCCAGTATTCTCCAGTCGAGTCAATCGAGTCCTTCATTCCCTAAGGCACAAGCCGGCTCTGCTCGTAGCGAAGGTGTCCCCTCCCTAAGGGCAAGGGCGCATCCCCTCAATATCACGGAGGCCAGAGACTCCCCAAAAGCAAAAGCCCCCCAAAATAAGAAAAACACCCCTCAAAACACTCCTTTCTCTAAAAAGTTCAATGGCGCAGTCTGCGCCACTGACCCACCCCCTTAGTAGGCACTCTCGGTTCGTAGGTTCCATATGGTACCATGCCTATTAATGAAAAGAGCAGGTCTGGATCTGCGTACACACAGATACCGCCGTACGGTGGGGGGAGGGGGCACGTCCTTAAAGCGCCCAACGGCCCAGAAAATTGGAAAAAAAAGAAAAATAGTTGAAAAAAAAATCACTAAGGCTTATTAACATTTGCAACTCGTCTCTGAGGAGGGGTCCTACCCTACATATTTTGTTACAGGGAGCAGGGTAGTGGCGTAGCGTAGGGGGGGGGCAAAGGGGGCACTCGCCCCGGGCGGCACTTTGCTAGAGGACGGCAAATTCTGTAACACTACATTAACATCATAAAGACTTTTTTTTTAAACTAAGACGACGCTTTGATTAGGATGTATCACTAAATCAACATAAAAAATGTTTTTTTTTTACTCTTCAGTTCTAACTTGTCTCAGGAAATTTTTCTCTTTGAAGCACGAGCACGAAATGCAGGATACTAACATGCATGCAAACTGGCGCTGACATTGGAAGACGAGAAGAGAGAGGACAATCTCGTTGGAGAAAATTATAAATCACAAAGATCCACAAGCAGGCAGGGGCTCGGGGGGGGGGGGGGTCCCTCAAGAGAGCGCCAACCTTAACTACTAAAGGGCACGAAAGAACTGAGGTTCAAGAGCGCAAAGGTTTTAAAGGTGCAAAAATAAACGAAAGCGCACAGGTTTGGGGGCGTGAAAAAACGAAGGCGCACATGTTCAAGGTCGCCAAAAATAAATAAATGAAGTAAACGAAGTCGCACAGGTTTGAGGGAGACAAAAAAAAAAAAAGAAAAACGAAGCACAGAGAGGACGTTCGAGGGCGCATCGGCACGCAGACCAGTCCGCCCCCGCTAGCAAGTTACCGCCTTAACAAATGTGATTGCGCCTCTACGTGGTTTCCCTTAACGGGACTAAAAAACCTCATGCGCCCTCGTTTTTTGTTTCTTTTTTTAAATGTCATTTGTGCCTTTGAACTTGTGCGCCTTTGTTTTCTTTTCTTTGCGCCCTCCCCTAAACCTGTGTGCATGTTTCTTTTTGCTCCGTCAAACCTGTGCGACATTTTTATATTTTTATTTCGCCATTTGAACTTGTGCGTTTTTGTGTCCTTTTTTTTTTTTTTTTTTTTTTTTGCGTCCTTAGAGAGTAAAGGTTGGCGCCCTTTTAGGAGACTTTGTCCGACCCTGGTAGAAAGATCCATTTTTGGGTCCAAAACGTAAATTTCGAATAAAAAAATAATTATTCATCGATTTTTTTCGAAAATGTCTATAAACTTTCTCAGCACTAACCTAGATAAACTGAAAATTTTAACGAAGTTAGTTCGGTAGTTTCTGAATCTACACCGTACATATACATTTGAATTTTGTGTTTTATTTATATAAAGAAGATATTAATGCTAAATTATAGGCACACTTAACTTCATTCGTAATCTGTGTGATCGTAACTTCAATAAATATAACATATACATAATCCGGGAAGGTTTGTGACTGAAGATCTGTGATGCGACATATATGCAACATTCGGTGCGTCAAGATTTATTTATTTTTTTTTCATTTATATTTATTTTATTTCCGTTATTTATTTATTTATATTCATTTTTAGTTTTTTTTTTTTTTTTCCAACCTGAACTTTTTTTTTTCGGATATGGGGCTTATAGAAGTGAAGCCGGTACTTAGATTTTACATCAAAAAGTAAATGATTATACACCAAAAAGTACACTCGAAAACATACCGTAGAAAAAAAAGAAAAAACAATTCGTTCTGATGATTTTTTAAATATTTTAGGGGGGGGGGGAGTACCACCCTGAGAAGGTCCCTCCTTGCAACAAATGCTCTTTTTTTTTAAACTTTTCTTTTCTCTAGTCCCCCAGAAGAATGTTAACGATTAATATAATGCTCCCTAGCTCTTCCAATAAAAATATTGGCTTAGAAAAATTCGGGAAGGGGATGAGGTTGATCTCCAGAACTCGAAAACGGGGTGAGTAATATAGGGAAACAGTGGTCATATTTTCAGGTCCGGATCTGTAAATTTCGTACCCCCTGCAACTTAATCTGCAGGCCCCTCCTCAGAGGCCAGCAGTGTATAATGCAACGTTAATAAATATTAATGCTATTTCTTTTTTTCATTTATTTTTCAGTTTCTTGGGCCGTCGGGTCCCTTAATGCCGTGCCCTCCCCTCCCCCACACTGCAGAGTCTGCAGGTAAGCAGATCCGGGCCTGCATATTTATATTCAGGGGATCATTTTTAAAAACGACATTTTATGCAATATTTTACAGAAACGACTGATACAATCGATATTGATAGTGTTCTTAAAGAATTTCCGTTGATGAAAAGTAGATAATTAAAATTTTACGTTAAGAAGAAAAAATATTTTCAAGTAAAAAAATATCGATCAGGTAATTTATAATCATATTTTTTTCTTCTTCTTTTCAGTAAAAGGTTTAAAAAATACTACCAGTATACACAGTTTCAGATCATGTTTTAAATGTTTTTATCTGGAAAATAATGTCTCTCATAATGCAATAATTTTTGAAAAATATTTATTAGAATTTTTTGATCAACAGTATTTTCTGTTGAAGTAAGATTATATATCTTTATCTTTACTAATAATGAAGCTCAAAGTCTCTCTGTCTGTCAGGATCTCTGTGACGCGCATAGCGCCTAGACCGTTCCGCCGATTTTCATGAAATTTGGCATAAAGTTAGTTTGTAGCATGGGGGTGTGCACCTCGGTGCGATTTTTCAAAAATTCGATGTGGTTCTTTTTCTATTCCAATTTTAAGAACAAAATTACCATACGATGGACGAGTAAATTACGAAATTATCATAACGCGTAACCGTAACATGGGTACAAGCCAATTGGCGAGGAAATT
Source organism: Uloborus diversus (assembly GCF_026930045.1). Classification (NCBI taxonomy): domain Eukaryota; kingdom Metazoa; phylum Arthropoda; class Arachnida; order Araneae; family Uloboridae; genus Uloborus; species Uloborus diversus. The sequence goes on along the minus strand of NC_072737.1, from coordinate 92,397,882 downwards.
CACCATACATTATTTGTAAATATACAGGCGGACCAAAAGATCTTTTAATTTTATATTACGGGCAAAGCCGTGCGTGTACCACTAGTTAAAATATAAAACAAGTTTCAGATAATAAAATCTTGTTTTCATTCTGTAAAATATTAAGCATGTCGTTTTTTTTTGTTGTGTGTGAGGGGGGCATATAGCAGGAGAATGTAAGAGGGGCGGAAAATTTGGTGCCTGCACCGGGCGGCAGAAACCTACGCTATGCCGCTGGAGCAGGGGGCCCGAAATTTACAGATCCAGGCCTGAAAAAGAGGAATGGGAATTCATTCATTGTTGTTACAAACTCTAAGGCCGTCAATATAAGAAAATAACCAGAGGTGCCCCCTCCCCCCAAGAGCAAGGGCGGGAACGCCCCCCCCCCCCCAAAAAAAAAAAAAAAAAAGCTAGCGGCCAAGAGGCCCACTCGCAAAGAGAGAAAAATGCTCCTCAAAACACATCCCATCCCTAGAAATTTCAATGGCAATCTGCGCCATGACCCCCCCCCCCAGGTGGGCAACCCTGAAATTACTCAGACTATTCAAAAAGCAGAAATATTTTTGAGAAGGATGGGGAAATTTAAGAGCTGTAAGCGGTTTGGGATTGTTGTGCTGCCATCTATTGGGGAGAACAGATTAAAATAAAAATTTAATATTTTCCTGAATGATTTTTTTTGGTAATTTCCGTAATTTTTACTTTCTTAAAGTATTGGATTCGAGCACATTTTTGATATTTCGAATTTCAAATTTTGACGGATTTGAACGTTTTGAGGTGTGCTAAGTCCATTTCGACCATTTTTGGAAAATGTCTGTCTGTCTGTGTATGTGTGTGTGTGTCCGTGTGAGTGTGTCCGTATGTGTGTGTGTGTCCGTATGTGTGTGTGTGTCCGTGTGTGTGTCACGTATGTGTGTAACCAGTTTTTTGTGGCCGCTCTACAGCAAAAACTACCGCATGAAATCGAACGAAATTTGGTACACATATGTGCCCCTACCTGAACTTGTCCCCATTGGTTTTTGGCCCATATTCCTCCAAGGGGGGGGGGAGCAATGGGACGTTTCTTGAGTTATGCGTGCTTGCTATTCCTCAGGAAGTAGCTGGTGGAATAAAAAAAAAATTGGTCCATATGTTGCCCCTAACAGGTACCGGTGTTGATTCAATTTTTGTGTCAACAGCTCAAAAGGTCAAAGGGGGGTTGAGCTATAGAACGTTTTTTGCCGTCAATTGTGACTGCTGTATCTCAAGAAATAATGAAAGGAATCAAACAAAAATGTATCGACAAGTAGCCCTTAGAGGGTATAAAAGCTGATTCTATTTTGGCGTCAGCAGCTGAAAAGGGGATGACGCAACCGAACGTTCTTTTTTTCTATTTTGAGTGCTATATCTCAAAAAGTAATGCTACGTTCTGGAAGAAATTTGGAATAAATGTGAATCCATATGTAAATAGGCGTTGGTTCAATTTTGGCACAAATCGCTCCATAGAGGGCTTTTTTTTTTTTTTTTTTTTTTTTTGTGAATAAAAATACAGTGGCTCCCAAAAGGTTCGTACACTGAATTTTTTAGTAAAACCAAAATAACGCAAAACTGAATTCGAATTTTTTATTTTATTTCCAATGGCACATTTAAAGACATTTGAATATCAAAAGGATAACAAAAAAACTATAAATGAAAACGAGCAATCCAATAGCGTTCCGCGTTCCCAGATGGATGTCCGAGGGAGAGCAGGACATCTGGACAAATGAGGCATGTCCATTACTTCGAGGAGATCACACAAAGTGCAGAAAGGGTCAGGAACCACGTTGATACGACAAAGATGTTTTCGTAGGCAATCATGGCCAGATAATAAACGAAACATGGCGATAGATTTCATCCTAGGCCAATTAGGGACATTCAGAATCAGCTCAAAACATGGTTTATTGCCGTTGCGATTTTTGAGTTCTTCGTAAAAAGTGTCTTTCAAGATTTTCTTTATTAAACTTTTGATGTTACTAAATGGAAGCTTAGGATTGGTTCTCTGAAGAACCGATGCTCCCTTTTTGGCCAAAAAATCGGCCATCTCATTACCTTGGATTCCACAGTGGGCCGGAATCCACTGAAGAACAACTGTCTTATTATTTCTGGCAAGCCGGTTAAGGAGCTTCAAGCAATTATCGGTGGTTAAAGTTCGGTAGTGGCTAGGTGTATCGATAGCTTGGAGTGCAGCCTTCGAGTCCGTTGATACAACTGCTTTTGAAAAAGAGTCTAAATGTGGCTGGAGCTGTGACAGGGCCTGGCAAATGGCAGCAATCTCGCCATCGAAAGCTGATCTATGGTTGCCAATGGGGGTGTAAAAGCAAAAAAGGTTCACAGTAAACACCAGTACCAGTATTAACACATCCATTCACTTTAGAGCCGTCAGTATATATTCTCAACCATTTCTCTCTGGGGTAACAGGATTCTATTGTTTCTAGAGCAAGAGCTCTTAACACTACATCATTTGTCTCCGCTTTGAACACATTCTTGATCAAATTAAGGCGAATGGAGAAACCTTTTTCAGAAATGGGGTTTATGGAGGGAGGAAATTGTTCAGTCTCATATTTTAAATCTAGTTTAGAAGAAATATCAGCTACTCCCTGGAGAAAACCTTTTTGTGATTTTAAGTTTCTCCCGCCGACCAGAGAGTCCTGGTTCCACAGGGACAGACACCCAGGGATTCTAAGTATTCTTTCCCATAGGAGAACAGATCTTTCTTCAAAGATCATCTTTAGAGGTCTCTTACCAGTGCTGAGTAACATGCAGTCAATGGGTGTTGTCTTCACTGCTCCGGTAATCAGTCGTAGAGCCTGATTTTGAAAAGTCTCACACTGTCGGGGCCGGATTTAGCTTTTGAACCACTCCGTGCAAAAGGGAAAAATTGCACCCCTTTTGCACTGTATGTATAAAGAGCCCCTCCCCCTCCCCCCAACAAATAAAAAAACACATGCTCTTTTTCACATTTTTCGGCAAACGAATAAAATGTATCTAAGTAGCTTGCCATTTAATGTAAATTGTAAATATTAATAATAATTTTCAAATCGGTTGACAGAGTTGAGGCTGGCGATTTCCAATTCTCCATTCATAAGACAGCGGTCTGAGAGAGAGCGGATCTAACGTCTGGTTTAAGTGGGAGTCCTTACTAGAATATGAGCATACAAATTAGGGGACTTGTGTTATCAATGCAGAATCTGGAATTAGTAGAATTATGCTTATGTGTTACATGCATATTACTAATCCTTTTTCTATGTGCAAATAAATAAATAAAATAGTTTTAATTTTGAGATTTTGAAATCAGATTATGTTTTTTGCAATCACGAATTGCGACAGACCCCTACTCATTGGGTTCTTTTAATGGTTCTTATCGCAACGAAAATTGGAATTCAAGACTTTAAAATTCAAATGAATGTCAGGGGCTGGTTGTTATGTGCTGAATGCTGTGTGCTGGATACTTTATTTCGCGAAAAAAAGATTGTGTACAGTCGAGAAGGTCGTTTATATAAATACTTCGATTCCGAGGCACGTGGACGACTGCATTATAATAGAAAAATAAAATCAAGGGATGGACATCCGTCGTTCAACGGTCAAGTGAAAATAATAAGCATTTCGTAATTGCTTAAGGGAAAAAAAAAGAGCAATGTAAGCATTGCGTCATGGGTAAATTTTGCGCATAAATAGGGGGTCCAGGGGTTGCACCCTGGAAGTTTTCTGAACAGTACCTCTGAAAACGCTATTTATGACAATCTTTGATGATATAAGGAAGAGAAGGAATGTTTAGGGGGCCTTTGGAATTTTTCGAACTTGAAGACTCAAAACAAAATTTTAAACGATTCGAAATGTTAATTCTGTAAACAAAATTTGCAAAAGGGAAGAGAAGAAGAGGTTGTCGAAACGTCTAGAAAGGAAGATTTTCCGGAAAAAATGCAGTTGTTAGCAATCTTTTTTTAATTTGTCTTTTTTTATTTATTTCTAATGGGGTTACGTTAGAGACTTTGACTTTTGTAGACCTAGTGCGATCTCCCAATGTAGCATCCATTCTTTCATGTGGCACCGTGTCACGATAATATCGACGCCTAGTTTCCGTATCAGATGGAGGTACCTGAGCTCTTACACTGCGAAACTAGTTGGGAATTTAATTTTTCTGAGTATAAGTCAAGTCAAACAAATAATCGAAGGATCTCTCACATGCCGCAAAATCATACGACCCGGGCTCTGTCTATTTTATGCATCTTGAAAAGCTGTCAGATTTGAACCTGTGTTTTCATTAAATCGTTTGAATCTCACTTCTCTCTATCTCTCTCTACTTTGATTTTTTATCTGGTTGAACCATATTTCATCGTCACATACATTTTTCAGCATTTAGCTGTGAGATTTTCATAGTAAGAAAAAAATGAAAGTATGAAAAACAGAAGCAGAAAAACCTCCAGACGCTATCTTGTTTATTTATAAATTTATACATTTTTTAGTCTAAAGCCTGCCATAAGTTTCTAAATTGCACTGAATATTGTAAAAGCACTTTTTTCGCAAGGTTTTAATTTTCGCAACCCCGTCATAATCGAAAATTGTAAATCTCGCGAAAAATCTTTTTACGTCGGGTTTTTTAAGTTTCGCTTCTGTTTACAAAACAATCGCGAAATTTTCAGCTTGCGAAATCACTGTTATCTTCATTTTCGTGAAATATACGGCTCGCGAAAGTTAGTCCTATTATAGTACTAGCTTTTTTTTCTCCCTGTTTAAAGATGTTTGAAACGTTCATCTCAGGTACTCTTAGTTGGTTTTTCTTATTAGTACAGATATTCTCTGATATATATATATATATATATATATATATATATATATATATATATATATATATATATATATATATATATATATATATATATATATATATATATACTAGCAAAAATACCCGGCGTTGCCTGGGTCAGTAATAATTATTAGAAAAAATCGTTACTTGCTTTTGTTTTCTGTTTTAAGTGAAAGAATTTAAAACACATCTTTTTGACGTGATTAAAAATCGAGTTTCTTCCTTACCCATAAAACTAAAATAGCAATAAGTGTAAAGAACAAAGTAGTATTGATTTAGAAACGAAAGCACTATATTTAAGCATATACAAATTTAAAAAACATGAAATTAATCTTCTCATGTTTAAAAAGATTAATCTGTTGATACTTTTTTTTTAACATGGAGTCTAAAACCTTCTCTGTATGGCTAATGAAGTACGAAGTGATTAAAAAAAAGTAGCTGCGCTCGTAATCCCCTTATACTTGCTTTAGTTATTTCAGAAAATTTCAATCATTGTGGCTCTTGGTGCGATTTTACCGAATTTGCGAAATTCGTTTCGGGGTACCTTCGATGATGCTCCCCCATTCTTTCCTTACTTTGTAAAACGATATGATATTAATTTTTGTTACAGAGATATCGTCGCCAGATGCTGAGATATTTTTGGTCACCATAAAATGGCGCTAAACAGTTTCATCCGAAATGTTACCAAAATAAGTAATTAAATTTGGTGATTGTTTGAAATTGTGCAAAAAGGAAAATTAATGGAAGTTTTTGTGCTGTTTATTGATTTGCCTAATTTAGTTGCTGGATTATTTAACACAGTAAAAAAAGTCTTTTGAAAATTCTTTGGTTAGCGATATTTTGTTTACATGGTGAAAGTTGAGAAACATTATGACGTAGTCTTCGGCTTCAAAAACAGCAACGTTGAAAAAACTGCCAAATGCATCAGCTACGGAAATCTTTCTGCAAAAATTTTGGCGATGTGCTGGTTGTTTGGATAATGAGTAAGTGTTCAATCAGCATAAATAATAATAAAAACCATTAATTACATTAAAGTTCCGTTTAAATGGAAAATCATAAGTTCCGTTTAAATGGAAAATCATCAGCCAAATCATGTATTATTTGCCAATCTTGTGCAAAAATCTTACTTCAAGATTTGACTTGAGAAAAGTCTTGAACAATCACGAAAAGCAAAGAAAGTCAACAATACAACAATTGTCGCTATCGACAGGAAGTTGAGATGATACACTAAATACTGTATTGAGTTGAGGAAAGCCTTCGAACATGGATCTAAAAAGCTCATAACTCGTTTTTTATTCTACTTAGAAATTTCGAACAGGTGCCATCTTCAGCAGAAAAATCAGAGCTTTCGATGGACATATAATGTAAATATGTGCAAGCATTTTTTCATCCCAATATTAGAGAATTTATACAAAATTTGTGTTTTATTGCCCCCCTAAGGGGGTTTTGCCCCCCATGACGGGACAAAAACTACCCTATGTGTTATTCTGATGCATAAGCTATATTATTGTAAAGTTTCATCAAAATCCGTTCAGTAGTTTTTGCGTGAAAGAGTAACAAACATCCATCCATACATCCATACATCCATACAGACAAACTTTCGCATATATAATATTAGTAAGATATATATATATATATATATATATAATATTTGCATTTTGTTCTAAAATTTTACAGAAAAAAATGTCATTTTCGTTATTTTTTTTCTTTTAAATGTTTAACGCCAAGAAGGATTTAATTTCATTATATAAGTAAAATTAAATTGACTGCTCGTTTTCTGAAAAACTGGGATATTTACCCCACTGCCCTCCCCCTCCTGGAGACCATGGGCAATCCGATGGGAAGGGGAAGTCACTGTGATCTTCTAAAAATTTCATAAATCGGCAAATTTTGCTTGACGATTCGGCAAATTTTTAGACATAATAGAAATATTTAAATGCCTAAATGTAACTATTTACTAGAGATGTAAGTACATGTGTGCATATCCATAATTTATCATTCTGCAAAGTTTGGAGCTTCGTTCTGCAGAGAATTTCTTTCCTCTCAAAAATTTAAGTTCGGGGCACCCCTGCTGGTGTTGATTCTACTGATGATTCTCCTGCATTTAAAATGATTTTAAAGTCTCTGTAATTAGTAAAAGAACTTACACCTTTTACTTCAAACTTGTGCAGACTTCGATTATAGAATAGATAAAGGGATATCGCGATGCGCCCTCATCATTTGTAGATGGTGCCAGTATTTTTTTTTTGCTGAGAACTTAGTTTTTTTTTTTTTTTTTTCAGCCACTCAGTTGCAAATATTTTTCTCAATTTGATTTGGCAATTTTGCGCCCCCCTCAAAAATTTTTTACTCTGTGCCGGGGCACGGACTGACGGAGTATTATTCCGGCCCTGACACTGTTGGAGGACTTGCACTGATCCTGTGATCAGCGGCTCACAGCAGTAAGGATGGGTAGAATATAAGTTTTGTATGTAAAATTTAGCGTGTTTCTTGAACAACCCCATTTAGAACCCACTAATATTTTTAGGAGATTAAGTCTTTTTATGGCACGTTGGGTGATGTCCTCTACATGGGACCCCCATGTAAGTTTTCTATCAAAACTGACGCCCAGGTATTTAAAGTTTTCAGTCAGTGGTATCTGACACCCTTTGTAGAAAATTTGAGGGTAAAAAGGTTGATGCGTCAATGAAAAAGACTCAACAAAAGTCTTATCAAAGATTTACCTTCATATTATTGAATTCGAATATTAAGTCCAATATTTTTTCACATCATTCCTATGTCATTCTAAATAAAACTCAGCAGTTTTTTCAAAATATTGACGGATCTTCTTTTTGAAACGGGTCAAAAACGAAGAGACAGAGAAATAATGTGCCACAAAAGTCATCGTACACTCAAATATTTTCGAATAAATTCATGATTAAAATTATCATATGTCGTTTTTTTATTGTTTTTTGCATTGGTAATGACCCTTAAAAGTCATTTGGCTTTAATTTTTTGTTTATTTATTTCTTAGTACTATGCTTATTACTTTAAAATGGCGGGTATTCGTAAAAAACCACAAACACCGTTCGAAATATGAATTTTTAACTTACAGTAGCGGTAAATTGGTTTGAAATGTCTCTAAATTAGTTAATTTATTCCATTCTATATTTAAGTGCTTGATAAAATTCTTTAAAGAAAAGAATCGGACGAAAAGATCAATCGTTAAAGTTGACAAAGCGTGATCGGAGATTTACAGTTAAAAAAAACTATAAAAAAGACACATTTGAGTGCTGTAAAAGTTTCTGCAGAGTTAAATGAAAATTTTTGCATTTAATTTTCACCTAAAATTGTTCGCCAAGTTCTCTGAATAGCTGGATTAAATGGGACCTCTTCCCACAGAAATTTTCTTGGTTGTGCGAAAAACAAAAAGCTTACGCTTTTCGTCGCAAAGTCAATGATAAATAAGCTCAAAACGTTTTGAAATTACGTCTTACTTACAGATAAAAATGAATTCAACAGTTTTGGTTAAATTTTTGTATAATTGTAAATAGAAGAAAAAATTAGGAACTTACTCTTAAGAACTTTGTTGAACCATCAGTTAATCAGGACGGTGAAGGTGTTCTTGTGTGAGGGTGCATATCTGCATTAGGACTTGGTAGTTTGGAATTTTTTGATGAAATAATGAATCATGCAGTTCATTTAAATATTTTAAAAACCAATTTTAAAACTATTTGCCAAAAATTTGGTTATCAGAAAGAACTTTTTTTTTACCAAGAAAATGATAAGAAGCACACGGTTTTCTACGTTTGCGTCTTAGTGCCTCAAAATTGGTCCTAAAGTTTAGAAAAAAAACATTTAACCTCCAGATTTGAACTTTATGTAACATATTTAGCGAAATCTGGAGGCTAAAATACGAAAACACGGCTTTGAAACGAAAATAGAGCTAGTAACAATAAGACTCGAAGTGTGGTTGAACACTTACTCAGAAATTACACAAAAAGAAGAAAGAAAAAAGAATGAAATCTATTCCCAGACGTTTGAAAGGTGTTATTGATACTGCATGATATTCTACTAAATAATAACTTAATAAAAAGTTAGATTGTTCAATAATATATAGACATTTTTTAAAGTGTACGAAGACTTTTGTGAGATAAAATTTCCGGAACTTTTTGGTTTTTGATTTTTAAAAAAACGTTTTAGTATTTTTTTTAATTTCATGTAGTTTTGTTGAAAATCGATCATACATCTTATAATTAAATGCCTATTCTGAAATATTATGTATAGAGCCCTATTTCATTGAAAGTCGTAGGTGTACGAACACTTTCAGGAGCCACTGTAGCTTTGTAATGGGGTTGTTTCCTTCATTTAAAAGTAATACTTTTTGCCACTGAAATTGATAGAATAAGCAAAAAATAAATAACATGGACCCAGAAAATACTTTCATTTTCCCAACAATTATTTTTTAATTAATGTTCTAAAATGTCTGATTTTTGAAACAAGGCGTGGTCTTGATAACGACACAAACGGTGCACTCTGCCGCATTTTTCTACGGCGATTCCAAGTTATGATAATCACGAAGCGAATTAAAATTGCGCTCTACGCTTGCTACCAACCATATCGTTGCCAATACACGTGAGTAAAGATGAGAATTAAATATTTTGCTCTGTGAATGGCAACACAGAATGGCATTCCACCATTTATGATGTCATCGGACAAAAGCATAAACATTGAAAGCGAGCCGATTTAAGCAATTTTTTAAAAATATTAAACTTAAACAAATTATTTAAAAAATAGTCAGATCCTATGTTATTAAGCATGCTCTTTCTGAAAAAAAAAAAAAAAAAAAAACTTTTAAAATTTTGGAAACGACCCCATCGCAACAATAAGAAAGATAAATCGTAATAGACTGTCGTCTGCGTATTTCGCGTGATTTTAATTGTTGGACAAATTGCGATGATTTAAACTTTTTAACTGTTGCTATCTTGTGTTCGTTAACAACTAAATGTTTGTAATTATTTTAGCAAGGCTTTTAAAACAATTTTCAATTTTCATTCTTTGCTTTGCTTTTGAGATAAATCGTGAATTGGGATGGTCGTCAAGTTTTGGCGTGTGTAATTTTCTTTTTGTTGGGAATATTGTTTCCTCGTCAAGCATGGGGATTCCGTTCATTATTTCTTGAGATACAGCAGTCACAATTGATGACGAAAAACGTTCTATAGCTCAACCCCCGTTTGAGCTATTGACACCAAAATTGAATCAGCACCTGTACCTGTTAGGGGCAAGATATGGACCAAATTTTGTTTGATTCTGCCAATTACTTCCTGGGGAATAGCAGGCATACATAGCTCAAGAAACGTCCCATTGCTCCACCCCCCTAAGAGGAATTCGCGCCAAAAGCCAATTGGCACAATTTCACATAGGGGCACATATGTGTACCAAATTTCGTTCGATTTCATGCGGTAGTTTTTGCTGTAGAGCGGGCACAAAAAACTGGTCACACACATATGTGACACACACACACACACACACACACACACACACACACACACAATTTCCAAAAATGGTCGAAACGGACTCAGAACACCTCAAAACGTTCGAATCCGTCAAAATTCGAAAATTTGCACGTATCCAATACTTTCTTTTATGTATTAGATATAGAAGAAAGTAAAAATGAAAATTAAACGTTTCATAAAAAATAATTGGGAAATATGCTTACGTAGTCGCCTCGCCTGATTGAAAAAATGGATTTGGTGGATTAATTTACATATTAATAGTAGCTTTAATGTTATTTGAGCGTGTTGTTTAACTTATTTGGTGGACTAATCTTAACTTCAATACCTTATAGTATTTAATGATTTTTTTACATTTTTACATTTTAATGCAACTTTTGTAATGGCTCTAGCGCCAAGATTTTTAAACACTCGTCACGAACACGTTATCGTAACACTGCCCATCAAATAACTTCTAAAAATCATTTTACTTAATTTCCGTTTTTATTTTTGTAATTGAAAGCAGCGTTAAAATGTAAAGTAATAAGTGAAATTCCATTAGTTATTGCAAGAAGGATCACATTACCATGTATTCACCAGAGAATGGCCAAGTTTATGAAACTGCGTAAAATGGTTGCTTAATCTAATTGATAAGATATTATTTTTTATTCCGAAAAGAAGATGATACATTTTAAGAAAATGTTCTTCACATATTTGCCGCTCCTGGCGAGAAATAAATCTTTCTTTGACGGTAATTGGGGGGAGGGGCAGGCTTAGTTTAATGGCTTTTTTATTTAGTTACCAGATAATTGCTCATTTTATCGAAAGTTTTAAGCGTGTCTTCTTGAGACTTTTGAAATCCATCGAAAGTTTTAAAAAATCTTTACCAAACGGTTTTTTTTTTTTTTTTTTTTTTTTTTTTTGAGCAATCACGATTGCTTATGGTTCTCATTTGACCGTTATTGGTGTCCGTGCCTTTTTCAACTTGGACCAGAATCCTTTGCAGCACCACCGCCCACCGTCCTCTGCTGGCGGCGCGGCGCGGCTGCTCCGGTTTTGAGCTATCCGCTTCTCCTGGTCGGAGGCGTCCATGTCCTACACACACGCACGCTCACACGCACACACATACAAACACAAGACTTCACACACATACACATCTACGTGCATATACACAGGTGTGCGCACACACACAACTATGCACAAGTAACCGCCCAGGAGGAGAGGCAGACTTGGGGGGGGGGGGCAGGAGCCGTTTCTAGAAACAATAACTCCAATGAGCAGGGTCCTGTCTCAGTTCGTGATTGCGAAAAACATAATTTGAATTCAAAATTTCAGAATTCAAATTAATTTTTTTTTTTTTTTTTTTGAGCAATCACGATTGCTTATTGTTCTCACATGACCGTCTTTGGTGTCCGTGCCTTTTTCAGCTTGAACCAAGGGTCTGTGCAGCACCACCGCCCACCGTCCTCTGCAGGCGCGGCTGCTCCGGTTCTGAGTATTGTTCCCCAGATTCTTATAATCCTGGTCGGTGGCATCCATGTCCTACACACACGCACGCTCATACACACACACGCCTTCATACACATACACATACACGCCTACGCGGTGCATACACACAGGTCTATGCACACACACAAGCCTACACACACACACCTGTACGCGCGTAACCGCCCAAGAGGAAGGGCAGGCTTGGGAGGAAAGAAGCCGTTTCTAGAAACAATAACTCCAATGAGTCTCCACGAGTCCTGTCGCAACTCGTGATTGCGAAACACATAATTTGAATTCAAAATTTCAGAATTCAAATTATTTTTTTTTCCCCTAAGTTTGGGAATATATTTCGATATTTGAGACTTGAGTTGGCGAATTAAGCGCAATGATTATTTTTTGATGCATTGATGATTAGTGTCAAAACACTTGGCAACAATTGGAAACATTTCTATATGAGTATTTGTAATCTTCCTACCGAAGTTCAGGGTTGGCTGAGTAATACCTAAGGGCCTAGAAGTAAAATATACCTCTATGTATTTTTTTTTAAGTGTAATATAAACGTAATCTGAAGACCTTCCCTTCTTTAAAGCGCTTAAATAATAGGCCTGTTCTGGTCTTTTATAGAAATTTCCGTCAGTAACTAGTAATCTGGTGCAAGACAAACTTAGCAGCTTTTTTTCTTTTCTTTTTTTGAAGGTGATTTATATTTTCCGAAACGGCTGCGATTCAATCCTAAATTATACTGCATCTGTTGCATGCAAGACAATAAATTAATCCTTTTAGAGTAAAAAAAAACAGTCTGTACCAGACCCATGCTTTTGTTTTCAGCAAAATATATCACTTTGGCGACAAAATGACTATCTGTCTTGGCGAAAACACTTTGCAATACACCTCTTTAGAACCCGAGAAAAGCCATTTTTAAGCACTTTTATTAGGCCTGATTATCATGGAGAAATCTGAAGCCTGGTTCTGTTTATATCTCTACAACTGGACCACTTAGAGACTTCGGAATTTTACTAAATAATTTGCTTAATCTTAAGGTACAACTTAGCACTGAAAAATTAAAATTCTAAAATAAAATTATTATTTCAGTTAGGATGGTGGAAACGGGAAATTTCATGTAATTTCCCTATTAAATGTTTAATTATGAAACCCATTGTTACAAATTTTGTTGCCTTGCAACAGTAATATTAAAAGCAATCATAATGAAAATTTTGAATTAAGACTTCTCTGACGCTAGCATGAAATTAGCAAGCATAAATCCTAGAGAGGAACAGGGGTTAAATTTTAGTGCCAACTGCTTAAAGTTTTAAACACGTATATAGGTTTTTCACCTTTTAGTACAGAGCATTTATATGAAAAAATAAGGTGAAGTTCCGTAAGGGCAAAATTATTCTATTTCTGAAATACATTTACACTAAAAAGAATAAAATAACAGAATTTTTTAAATACTAGCCTGCGTGCCCGGCGTTGCACGGGCTACTTAAAAAATGAAAGAGCTGTTCAATTGATGTTTTTGTATTATTCTGACATCAGTTTCTAAAGCGCTAAGGAGTAAATAATTACGCGTAATGCAAGGTTTGCAAAACACCAGTAGAGCATATTTTTGGCAAAAAACCTCTTTAACGTTAATCATATTTATCAATAATACAAGTTATGAGTATTTTCAATTAGCACAAAAGATGAAAATATATGCATTCTCAACTATAATATGTGCTCACTTTAAACTGAATTAAATCTCATAGAATATATCTGAAATATTTATGTACAATTACAATCAGCTTTTTACATAAAATGACACACACTTTTTTGTTGATTACGTGAAACTAAAGCACCAAGACTTATTAAATACCAATAAGCATTAATTTAATATCCAGCCATCAGATTCCAATTAAGCTTTAGTTAAAATCCTTAAAAACAATCTTTTTTGTTCAACTCTGTTCCACTTAAAGAAATCCAAACAATCTTAATTTAACGTGTTCTTTTAACGATACAAACTGTATTGCAAAAATCGAAACAGGAAGGAAAAAGAGATTTATTACAATTCGAAAACTCACCCATGTGACGGGAAAAAGTCCAACAAAATAAACATAATTAGTCGCACATCCTAAATGTACCCAAATATGAGGCCGGGGAATGATAAACTTACACTTCAATCAATAAACATTACTAAAGAAACATTTTTCATATGCTGAAAAGAGTTAAGAACGTTGAATGTGAAAAATAAGAAAGGACAGACGAGATAAATGTCCGAATAGAGCAACCAATTTCAAACTAATTAAAAATGAAATTCTAGATGGAAACGTTGTTTTAAGATTTGGACAGCAGCCAAAAAAATCTCTTTTGACACAATTATTAGAATTTTATTTGCTCACCCATATGCAAAATGGCAACAGGAAAGAAATAAAAATTCCTAAATAGCGTTATGTTAATTAACGTTTTAATTAATATCACCGCTAATTAAAGTCGTACAATTATGAGATTGGTCCTATTGTTTTCTTTGGAAAATTTCGAATTGATCGGTATCTCGTTTGACTCCCGATTCGCAGTGGTTCTCGAGAAGATCGATCTTCAGACAGACAGACAGACAGACAGACGGACGTGAACAGATTTTAATATTATAGTGGATACCAAGCACTTTTCATAACGCACTCAAAAGGACAAAATAACTTTTCTTCAGAAGTCAGAAAGGACAATTTAAGAATTCCTGTAGTTTTCGAAAAATTCCAAGAAAATGATACCACAAACGAAGAAAAGTGCGGTTCTAGTCATTTCAAAACAAACTTTCCCAATAAGAAAGCTATGCATGTTTCAACACTCAAAGTTATGATTGAAAGCTAGTAATGATAAGAAATTTTCTTCATGACCTGAGCCGCAGTTTTCTTCGTTTGTGGTGTCATTTTCTTGGAATTTTTGAAAACTACAGGAATTCTTAAATTGTCCTTTCTGACCCAGAAAAGTTATTTTGTCCTTTTGAGTGCATTATGAAAAGTGCATGGTATTTTTTTAAAAATTCTGTTATTTATAATATGAAATTATTTCTTGCTACCTTGGCGGAATGCGTCGCAATATAAGTGTTGAGACTCGTAAATACTGAAAACAGACAAATGAATTTGAACGTATATTTACAGATGAGAATATGTACAAATGCTTGGATATAATGCGTATGTCTAAAAGAGGAATATCGGAGCATATTTCATAACTTTCTTATCCAACGTTACGTAATCGTAAGTAGTAGCTTCTTCAACTCAAAAATCCTAAGAACTCAAAATAAACAGTAACAGCTTCGTCGCCGGCTTCACACGGTCCACCTCGAAAATAAAAGGTATGTCAAGTGACGCGTGTTCAACTATCAGGCATGAACAAAAAAATATATTAAAAAAATCGGTAAAATTTTGAGGCAGATTGCGGAAAAATAACCAAAAAAGAAGCATTTGAAATCCCCCGATTACAAGAAAAACCTTTAAAACAAAAGCCAAATTTTATTTCTTCATATTCGAGAAAAAAATGGCAACAGATCTTTCTTTTCAATGATTTTCTTCACGCTACAAAAGTACAAATTTTAATAAAAGCATTGTTACGGAAAGTTGAGTTGAAGCACTGAATAATAATTTGAATGGAGGAAACCCTTCGAAAATTGGGGATTTTATGTCGAAATCCAAGCATCATAATTAATATATAGTTTTTAATTGATATCTCCCGCTAATTATTATCGGAGGATTATGTTGAATAGCCAAACATGAAGACGGGAAGATTACGAATAGATCAATACCTGGTTCGATGGTCAGTTCACTGTCGTTCGGGAGAAGCTTGGACATACATACATACATACGAGAGGCGTGTTTTTAAAGTAAGTTCCGTTTTTATATAAAAAAGGAACGAGTGCAGATAGAGCTAAGTAATTTAGTGCACAAAAATCTACCACCCTTACGCTATTTTTCAACATTGTTCCCGTGATTTTCCAAGCATTTGTCATAGCGTGGTACAGGTTTTTGCATACCTATTCAAACAAAGTTACCGCCCGTTTAGTCAACCATGAGGACTCTTACAGAGCTTTGGCTGGGCGTTTTTGAACATCCTCTGGTCTGCCCTCACCTCGCTCACAGCATCTTTCATTTGTTTCGGCATCTAAAGTCTTTCCAAGGTGGTCTGTGGCACAACAGCAATAATGAGCTCAGAGAACATGTTATCCCATGGCTGACTACACAGGCGGCAATTTTCTATGAATAGGTATACAAAAACTTGTACCACGCTATGACAAATGTTTGGAAAATCACGGGAGCAATGTCAAAAAATAGAATAAGGATGGTAGATTTTTGTGCAATAAATTTCTTTGCTCTATCTGTACTCGTTCTTTTTTTATATCAAAACGGAACTTACTTTAAAAATACGCCTCGTACATAGATACATAGGTACATACGCTCAGTTTTTAATTATAAAAGATTTATTCTCGTAATCGACTTATGACGATAACATTTGATTTTTATCTTCCGTTATATTGGTGTCGGTTTAGAAAATGGAGTTTAAAAGTAGTATCGATGCTGTTTAAAGAATTAATTTAATTTTTAACCGACTTCAAAAAGGAGGCGGTTATCAGTTCATACCGTATGTATGTTTTTTTTTGTTTGTTTGTTTGTTTGTCCACTCATAGCGTCTCACCTAGTGAACCGATTTTGATGATTCTTTTTTTAATGGATAGAGGATGGCTCAACTTAGGTCCCATTACTTTGTTTGACCATATTTGTTCTTTAGAAAAAAAGTTATGGGCAAAAAACAGTAAATTTCCCTATTAAATAATTAAAATGATATTGTAGCGAAGTTCGCAATTTTCATCCGTGGATAATGGTGGCTCTGTGGTAGAATTCTCGTCTCCCACACGAGCGACCCGGGTTCAAATCCCGACTAGGACAAAGTGAATTTTACTAAAATTTCGTTTCTACTGTTTCCCGTATTTTCTCGAATGTTCTATTAATTTCTGTATCTTTTCAAGTCTGGAAAGTTCCAGCACTTTTTCAAGTTCTATGTAAGGAGATGTAACGTTCATTCGTGGTTCTGAATAAAGATCTCGAGTTGAGACTAACGAGTATTCGCTTCATTTGGCTTTCACCTTGTCTTCGCCATCTTCATCTACGCGACGATATGAAACTCAATGTTATAAAATTTTGGTGCCCTATAACTGTAACATTAATAGTAATTGTAATGAGAATTTTGAATAAAGGCTTTTCTAAAGTAATACAGTAATATAGAGCCGCACTTCTTACTAGGTAACTTCTTACTTTTACTGAAATATCTACATTTACACTAAAAAGAATGAAATAAAAAAATTTTGAAAAAAAAAAAAAAAATAGAACCGACTTCAAAATTGCTCTAAAAAGTGAAAAATAATTTTATTCTTTAAACACCATCGATAATACTTTTAAACATAATTTTTGAAGTTGGCGCAAAAACAAAAAGTAAAATCCATTGTAACCATGCTTCGTTTATATTTTTATCAAAAAATCATCCAAACTTAGGAACGAAACATTTATATCGTTACTCAAATATGCTGTCATCAATGCGTAATGCATGTGGTAGTGAAGAAACTGGACGTGGTTAAATTTATACTTGTAGTTGAGTTATGGCTGTGAATGATTTTATCGATCGTTTTTGCGCCAACTTCGAAAATTATGTTTAAAAGTATTATCGATGGTGTTTAAAGAATAAAATTATTTTTCATTTTTTAGAGCAATTTTGAAGTCGGTTCTATTTTTTTTTTTTTTTTTTTTTTTTCAAAATTTTTTTTTACTTCTTAGAACAATTTGCAATTATATGAATGGTAGGATTTAGGGGTGCGACTTCGATGTCGATGTTTTGGAAACATCGATGTTTTTGTTTAAACATCGATGTTTTGGTTTCGATGTTTTTTCGATGTTGATGTTTTCGCATTTTAATTGAAAATTATCATAAAATTTGCTCCAATTTTCTCACTAGGTAATTAAGTTTACTTATGGAGTTGCCAAAAAAAAAATCATTTTTTTTTTTGCACCCATTTTATAAGATCAATTTTTGTGTAGAGGACGATTTTTGGAAAGATCACTACAAGATAGTAGATTAACTAGAGAGTGAGGAAGAGGTCAAAGCTATTGGAAGAACCTGACACTAGTAGTCCAGTGCTAGAACTTGCAGTCTATTTCAAAGCTCCAGTTCTAAAACTAAAGGAAAATCCTATACGTTACTACGGTGAAAATTATAACTTTAAAGCTTTAGAGCTGGTAAAAGTTGCTTCAAAGTATTTGACAGTGATAGCAACTTCTGTTCCATCGGAAAGAGATGCTTCTCTAACTGGTGGGATAGTATGCGAAAAATAGTCGGGGTTACAATTCGACTTCTCCCAACAAGTCGTCTCGCTATTACTTACAATTTGATTATTTGTTTGATTATGAACTAACAGTACGACACATATTTCTTGCTCTTAAAAATAATTGCTAGAATTAATTTTGTATTTTTAAAATAATTAGCACAACTTTTCTCATTATTCAACTGACGGTAAGTGCTATGATACATTTTTTCTTAGATTCTTTTTTGATGTAAATTTACTTTTAGTTTCATTAAGTTTGAAAATATTTCCTTATTACAATAACTAGTTTGTATTAATCGGTGCTTGTCTTATTATCAACTTTTATCCTACTATAATACCAAGATGTTGCGAAATTATTCTTATTAAATTATATTCATGATTTGAGGTTCATTATTTTCAATATATTCGTCAGGTACGTATTCTTTTGTATTGCTTAAATTAGTGTAGTATATTCAAAAATGTATGTTATACATAGATAAAAAGATCGATGATTTAAAACATCGATGTTTGGAGACATCGATGTTTTTTGGGCGATGTATCAATACCATCGATGTTTTAATTTCTAGCATCGATGTTTTGCCATCGATGTCGCACCTCTAGAGGATGGTTTATGCTGTTTTGAAATCAGGTAAAAATATTATTTGTTGATTTTTCCATTTTTTAATGTATTGTTTTTAGTGGTAATACATTCTGGAATTACTATGTCGTGGTAATCGCTAAATGTTCTCTTATAGTTTTCATGTAAATACTCCGTATTAAAAAAATAACACTAAAAATGATTGGTTCCTCGCAACTATTTGTATAATTTTTATTCATATGGTTTAAATGTTAAAGGTATAAGTTTGAAAATTGTATTTAATCTTCACCAAACGGAACCAACTTTCATTTTCTACTCCAGAGTTCGAATACTATGAAGGTGATCATGGTCACCAGAACTTCCACATTGATGCATCTGAAAAAGAGGTTTCAAATGATCCCAGGAAAAAAAAAATCCATGAAAAATTGATATAAAATGAAAAAAAAGTAAAAAGCAATAAAAATATTGTGGTATTAAAATTGTCTCTTTTTTCCTTCGTTTTAAAGTAGTTATTACATCAGTATGACACTTATTCAATATTTTTTAAGCAATTGATACAAATGCACAATTGCTATGCTATAGAAATAGTTTGCTTAAATGAATTGAATAAAAGTGTCACGTTAAAAATCCATGAAAAAGAAGGCAAGAATTTCCAATTTTGAAAACCCTCCAGAGAAAATTTTTCTGGCTGCGCCGTTGGACATTAGGGTGGACCGATAAAAGGAAATTTTCGAGAAGCCACTTCTAATAGCGAAAAAAAGTTGTGCATTGTCATCCTAAACATGGGAAAAATAATGAAGGAAAATTAATATTAATGTCTTCAGATCCCGCAACGGCAGCAAAGTTTGAAAAAAATGGTAAATTTTCAAATATTTTAATAAAAATCCAAATGTTAAATTTTTTTGTTCTAGTACCGTTTACATCCTCTTTTTTAATACTTTCTTCATATATCTTTGAAAATAGTTACATTTCTTTGCAGTTTCTAGGATTCTTTCTTTCATAAGCCGCGAAGTTACTTGAAATTAACCAAAAAAGTGACGTTTTTAGCTTATTTTGCACATTGCAGTATTTCTTCTTTTAAATCTCAGTTATGATTCTTTTTTGCAATAAATGAGCAATAAACAGCTCTTGGCTGGAAATGCAATTACATTTTATTGCATTTACAGCCGAGAACCCACCACAAGTAGGTAGTTGCACTTTGTGTTCTACCCTGCTTTTTCCAAGAATAGTTTTGTGCAGGACTTATATATTTGCAAAGTACCTTACATTCACAATAACTATGATTTTTAAACAATTTTATACGTTTTGATCAAGATTTACGACTCAGTTTTGGGATTGACCTTTCCGAATAAAAAGTGTTTAAGATGAATCCATCTCTTGCGTCTGATACCTCAAATGAATTTCTACAGATTCACTGACAAGTTCCACGATCCTTTCACCTGCCCGAGTGTGATACAAATTTTAAAAATGCATAGCGAATGTATAGTTTCTAGACTTAATAAAACGTCCTTGTTTTACACATCATCACTGAAGTTTACTGTTATATTTCGAAGCTTCAAATCATAATATTGGTAGATAAAATTCTTTTATAGCTGTAGATGATGCTTTCTTGATGGGTAATCTTTTGCGTTGTATACTATACTGTAATCCAATTCCTTTATGTTTCGCCTCTTTTCTACTGCTATGACCAATAACAATTTCTCAAAAATAGCAAAGTAAGCATTTCTTTGAATCACCAGATCCATGATGTTTAGAAGAACATTAAACACCTGACTTGTAGATTTTGTAATTTTGAATAAGTATACAGGTTCATGTTTCACGGACGATGTTCTTTTCTTTAAATTTTAATTTTATCGAACTATAGATGAATAATTTTCAAAGAAATAATCTACAAGTGTTCTCATTCCATTAGTAGTTTAGTTTTACCGAGTACTCCGTTAGCACTTATTAACGAAATCTAATGACTGAAAGTTCTTGGTTTTGGGAGATCGAGATCAATATCACATTTTTATTTCTGTATTACATTAACAATATCTATCAAATATACTTTTCATCGCTTTTTAAAATCCGTTTTAAAACTTCGATTTCTTCCGACCGAGTTCTATCTATATAATTATACAAAAACAGTTGAAGATTTATCCACAATTCAGTTTTTGTTCCTCTTTTACACTGCGGCTGTTGAAAGGGTTATTCAACAGTTTAGTTAGTTGGTAGGTTGGGTATTTTGGGATGAGACATGATATGTATTAATGGTAAACACTTTATACTCGCGATCACCAAAGCAAAAATTGAGTCACAAGTCCAACTTTAAACCATGATCCAAACATAGAAACTTGTTTAAAATAATATAGTAATTTTGAAGTAATTTTTTTTACAAATGTATAAGTTCTGTAAATAACTAGTCTTTTTGGAAATGGCAGGGTGGAACACAAAGCGCAACCACCAACTTGTGGTGGGTTCCGGATTGTAAATGAAATAAAATATAATTGCATTTCCAGCCAGCTGTTCAATGCACGTTTATTGCGAAAAAGAAACATAGCTGGCTGGGATCTAAAAGAAGAAATACTGCAATCTGCAAAATAGACTAAAAACGTCACTTTTTGGTTAATTTCACGTAACTTTGCGGTTTATGAGCGAACTAAAAACCACAAAGGAATGTAAATATTTTCATCGATATATGAAGAAAGTATTAAAAAAGAGCATGTAAACAGTATTAGAACAAAAATTTTTAACATTTGTATTTTTATTAAAATATTTGAAAATTGACCCTTTTTTCCCTTTTTTCCAAACTTTGCTGAAAATGCGCGGTTTGAAAACATTAATATTAATTTTTTTCATTATTTTTCCCATGTTTAGGATGACATTACACAACTTTTTTTTTGCTATTAGAAGTTGTTTCTCGAACATTTCCTTTTTTCGGCCCACCCTATTGGACAAACTTAGCAAATGCACCTCAAAGGATTTTCCTTTTTTTTTTTTCCAAATTATCTAGAAATATTTTTACAGGTTTCTTGAATTATTTTGGAATCCCCTCATTTCCCAACGCATTTTTATGCCATTTACGTAATTACTAAAATGATATAAAAACTTGAAATGCATAATTCTTTACATGAAATGCAATAATATACTGAAAATACCATAATTCTTTATTGTTGTACATTAAAAAAAAGTCACTGAATGATTTTTAAGCTGTGGCAAAAGATGTTGTTCCCTCTTTCACTCCATTTTTGTTTTGTTTTATTTTCTTGGCTACATTCCTCCTTTTTTAAAGTCCCACCCCTCCCCTTTCGCTGAGAAGTTTTTATGACCACTGGAACCGGTTCTTACCGTTTTAGTATTCTTCTGACCTTTTTTAATGTTTTCATTTGTGTGTTTTTCTCTCTGTGCTATTTACCTTTCTCATTTTCTTCATTGGCACAAGAGTGGCCGGCTTTAATTGCGTCCATGTGCACTCAATAGTGCTCTGCAGAACATTCACATTCCAACACAGCAGTGCTGAAAACTATTTTTTTTTTTCTAAAATCAATGTCTTTTATACATTACTACACTGCTCAAAAAAAAAAAAAAAAAAAATAGGGGAGCACGTGGTTTTAACAAAATTGAGAAAAATATTATTCCGGAAACTAATTTCCAATAAAGCCTCCATGTTTTCAGAAAACATGAGGATAAAACTATAACTTCGGAAGTAAATCAACGTTTCTGTCGTCGAAATGCAGAAAAAGGATACAAGTGCAGAAATCGCGATTTAACAAAAGCCCATTTTTCTGACTGAGCGGTAAAATTCAGCCGTTCATTTTTATTTATTTACTTATTTATTATTATTTTTTTTTTTTCATCTTTTTGATTGAAAAATGCCACGACACCGTAATTTACCGGATTCCATGGCGGATTTATCGGGGGACTGGACTGGAATCTGGATCTGGGCAAGCACAAAGAACTGTAACAGACGATGTTGGAAAGGCTTAATTTCATATTCGTTTCACTCTTCTAAAGGAGTCAAGTTCCCAGTCAAACGTTTTCTGCTTCTTTTTTGCTGTATTGCATCTTAATATACGTGTATACTAGAGATGAATTCGGGCTCATTTTTGAGAGCTCGGGCCTGCCCGAGCCCGAAAATTTGTAACCGAGTCCGTCCGAGCCCGGGTGATATTGTCTCAGACCAAAATCCGAGCCCGAAGGAAACTTTCTTGTATCAAAAACCGAACCTTCTACAATTTGACAATGATCTCTGTTAATAAAAATTGTTATGTCAAATGTTCTTCATTAACAGAAGTTTCTAAATTTTCTCAAAATGATTTACTTCAAATGCATTACTGTATGACATATTGCAATAGTAATCGCAAAAAATCACTATAAATAAGTGTTAATTTATTATAATTATTATTATTTTTTTTATTTTTTTTGGGGTTAAAGTTTCACATTGATCGAACTGATTTAAATGTTCCTTTCATTTTCTCACAGTAGGAACATATTTATTTGCTTTGAATTTGTTTAGAGATTGATGATTGGTACTTGCTTGAGTCCGAACCCGCCCGAGCCCGAAACCTATTTTCGGTTCTAGAGTCCAAGCCCGCTTCGGACCTGGGCTCGGGCTTGAATTGTCGGGCCCGGGCTGAGCCCGTCTCATCTCTAGTGTATACTCCATTTTGCGTCTTTGCAAGGCTACCTCACAACGGTTTCTACACTTTTGTGATTGCTCCCCTAATTGTTTTAAGCAGCGTAGCTGCATTACCCGGCGTTTCACCTCGAAGCGGCGTTAAGTGAAACACAATCAAGCTTAAATAAAAGAAAAAAAAAGTAGTGTACATGTTTCATCAATTTCAATCTCGGATTTTCTGGAGCACCCCCATCCACACGAGGGATCGCCCCCATTTTGCATAAAAATCCCCCCCCCCCCCAATGTGAGTTCCTGAGCATTAAAGCATCTCGGTGCCAAACTTGGCAAAGATACGACGTAAATTGTGGATTTGGATAAGAAACATACACGCACAAACACAGAGTCTTCTTCCCTAATTCCAATGTACTTACTCTCAGCTTATAGGGCTTGCTAATGTCATACCAAAATTTCGATGCTAAATCCAGGGTTCATACTCTATTTCGATTAAAAAATTCCATGACTTTTCCAAGACTTTTTCATGACTTCAATAAAATTTTTCATGACCTTGTTATACGAAGAGAATAGCACTATTTAATATAGAACTTGCCAATTTCTGGAAATGAGCATTAGCAAAACTTCTACATGAATGCCACTGCCTCATTGAAGCACTTACTCATAGCGGAAAAAATATTAGTGTACACTTAAAAAACTAAACTATTCTTATTTGTCTTCATCATATAAATTTAAGTAAAGTAAAAATGCAGTGAATTGAATATGAAGATGCTTAAATGTCTAATATGTTTGTTATAAACAGGCAAATGATAATAAATGGGACAAAGGTTGAATGAGTAATCACTAAGTTTCAATAAATTTGCTTCAAAAGTTGCCTTTTAGTGTCAACAGTGCATTTAATCATCCACATAACTTGACAGTATTTTGGTTCTGTAAAGTAAAGCCACATAGTTTAGTTCTTTATGTTTCAAAACCAGATATTTATGTAAAAAACAAACATTCCGTAGTGAATAAATCTTCTTTTTCAAAAGTACTTTCTTTGTTTATTTATTCGCACATTTTCAAATGCATATAAATTAATAGGTCCAGAAATTCCAGAACATAATGTTTGATTCCTGACAATGAACGTAGCAGTGGGCTGCATGGATTAGTTAAGCAGACCGTATGTATGGGTACTAATGTTTAGAGTATTAGAATTCTCCTTTTTCTGTCTTCTATCGCCTGACTAAAGATCTTTATTCTCTAAAACCTTCAACAAATTAAAATAAACTCTGGTAAATTTAAGAATAAAGTTTTTAAGAGTGGTGGAAACGAACTTTGATTCAATTGAATGCGTTTTTTGAGTGGGTGTGGCAAAACCAGGAACGTGCTGGTTCGCTACTACAGAATATAAAACATAAAGAAATGTTGAAAACAATAGTAAATTCAAAATGAGTGATGCTCAAGCAGTAAAATCACCTCGCAAAAAAAGGCAAGTGGCTGCGACAAAAGTGGATGTAATGAGATTTCAAAATTCAGATTTGGTTTTGGGATCGTTCAAGTCTCCACTTTTGACAGCTTTTATGTGCTATATTGTTAAACCACTCAAGATTTCTAATGCTCTTTTAGTTACTGTTACTTTCTCTTCGTCCAGGACATTTTTCCATGACTTGAAATAAATTTCCATGACCTTCAGTGAAAATTTCAATTTTCCATGACTTTTCCAGGTCTGAAATTTGCTTATTTTTTTTCCATGACTTTCCAGGATTTCCATGACCCGTACGAACCCTGTAAATCAGATGTAACAAATGTTCAGAAGTAGTATTCCGAAACAGATATAGATTTAAAATACGATATGAAAAATGTTTTTTTTTTTTTTTTTTAAATTCTAATAACAATTTCTAAAAGCTTGGGTCGAATTAAAAAGTACGAAATAAAATAAGTATATGATTTCTTTATTACAACACATAAAAATTGCAGTTAATCTTAATATCCTTATATTCAGGTTAATTCTAAAGCAGCCGATAAAATTTAAATTAAAAATTTCCAAGAAGATATCGGCGGAATGCAACTTTGCTCGGATAGCTTTTAGTACACCGCCTATATTTCTTCACATCTGTTGCCACACTAGTCCAAACTTATACAAACGGCTCCTCAGTTGAAACAATTATTACAGTAAGAACTAGAGTCCACATTATGCTTCCAAAGAACTCAAACAAGCAACTAAGATATGAAGCGAGATAATATAGCTTGCTATTTCAAGGGCTAGTTGAGCGCAATTCAAGAGACCTTTTAGGGAATACAACAATTTGAATGATTTAAACATAAGTAGTGGACGTGGCGCATTATGATTCCAAAGCTGATCTGGAGGCAATTACTCAAGGGCACTCAAGACGCACGCAGGAAATATACAGATCACTTGAAAAAAAAAATGATCAAAAGGGAAAACATGCAGCATGCCTACTCTGGTGGGAGTCGATAGCAATAATGCAGCTGATAAATTGACTAAAGTGGGGAGGGTTCAAAATTATATTACCAAAAACATGATGGTCACATTAGATGACGCAAATGCTATTACCCGGTATCGACTTAAAAGAAAACCAGCAAAGTCGATCTCCAAATATACGAGATAGATGCCAAGAGAGAGATATCAAAGAAAGACAGGGCCGATCGTAGCAGGTGTGCAGCTCGTGCCCGCACGTGGGTGGCCAAGAGCAAGAGGCGGCTGCAGGCCGCATATAGTTCTATGAATTAAGCAAAATTGCTCAAGAATTTTTAATAATATAACTTATAAGAAGTCGAATAACTTTGCTGATTTTTAAATGTTTTTTTTTTTTTTTTTTGAAAAATCAAAGTAATTCCCGATGTTTCGATAGCATAGCATAGTTTAAGAAAAATAGAAAGTGAGTGCACAAGTTAGTGTGCTAAAATATTCCCCTTCCCACTCTTCTATTTGCTACCTGACGCAACTAAAGATTAATTAAATATGTTTATCATGCGTCAATTTCGAAAATTTTCTGGGGGAGATAGCCCCCTTCCCCTCTTGTTCTTCCTCTGATATCCCCGAAAACAGACTAAAATGCGTTTTCACGGCTAGTCATCACTTTTGGAATGTAATATTTTCTTCAAAGATACCTAAAGAGTATCTTGCTAGAATAAAATTTTCTTACTTTTTATAAATTCATCCTTCTTCTGTTTCTTTCCCTTTAAACTTGACACAGAAACTTGAAGGAACAAGAATAAGGACATTAAATATTGGTCAAAAATTGCAAAATGCTCTAGAGGGGCGGCACATTTGGTTTTTGCACG
This sequence comes from Uloborus diversus, assembly GCF_026930045.1. Taxonomy (NCBI): domain Eukaryota; kingdom Metazoa; phylum Arthropoda; class Arachnida; order Araneae; family Uloboridae; genus Uloborus; species Uloborus diversus. Next base: position 92,371,275 of record NC_072737.1, on the reverse strand, counting down.
CGGTCGGCCGACCCCCTAGGATCGGCCCTGAAGAAAGACAATTGCAAGACTGAGAACAGGCAACTTTGGCGGCATGAAAATAAATGCAGCCAATATGTAAAATGTATCACAGTAGGACTTATGTAAAATGTAAAAATTATTCTGATGAAGACCCTTCTCCAAGTCATATTTTCACCTGCCCGGCAGTACTGGTGCATCTCCATAATATCGGAGTTACCCATTTGACGGAAATATCTACACAGAAGATATAGTGCAGTTGGCAAGAACAGTCACCAAAGCTCATGGACCCAGTCAGGGCCGATCCTAGCAGGTGTGCATAGTGTGCACTGCACAAGGGCGGCCAAAGCAAGGGGCGGCCGCGGGCCGCATCATATAGTTCTTATAATCAAGCAAAATTCCTCAAGAATTTCTCACAAGATAACTTATAATAAATCGAATTAATATGCTGAATTTTAAATGTTCAATTATCAAAGTACGTAAGTTTCGATTTCCCGACAGCATAGAATTGTTGAAGAAAAATAGAATGTTAGGGAACATTTTTTGGTTCATTGTCCATTAATATCTACTCTTTACACACATACTTCATTTGGTAGCAAAATTTGTGACAGAACCGTTAATCAGGCATGGATACACGGGAGGAGAAGTGAGGAAAATGCCCCCCCCCCCTCCTGAAGCATGAAAGGATGCCTTCTAAAAGGAGCGCCGAGGGCGGCCACTAATGTTTACCTCCCCCTCCCAACTTTTATAGACCTAAACAATGAAGACATATTTTTTTTATAAAAAAAAGAAGCTATACTGATTAGATACTCTCGCAAGCATTTCAAACAACAAATTCAGTGTTCAATAATCGGGGATGCGTGGAGAGAAAGTGGAAAATTGCGACTCCCCAGGGACTAAAACATATGAAAAATTATGTAATTTTACCCCATTACGGTAATTTTTAATAATTAAGATCCCGAATGAACTGCCCGGTTTCTGATCAGGTAGGAGGACAGGGCTCTTGCACCGGGAAGCAAATTTAAATGTGGCTCCAAAAGGGTGCCATGACCTCCTTGACGAGACTAAAGAAGGCTTAAAATTGCGTTTCTAGGACTTAAATTTCGGAAACTTTCGCTGGTTGAACCACCGATCTTAAGGACCCAATTAAGTCACAGATTCACTCCTTCCACCTTAAATTAATCAAACATAGCCTAAAAATGTTGGCTCTAAAATCCAAAATGTGTTATCAGAGTACGGATTTTCCTAATGTCATCAAAAATTGCTTAATGTCATTTTTCGGATTTTTTTTTTCGAAATTTTTGCGATGGAGGGCCCCGAAATCCATTCCCAAACATTACTACCAAAGACAGTCTCAATTAGCGTCTTTAAAGAGGCCTCTAATCCCACCCCCTCTCACTTAACGTACTGAAAAAAAAAACTATAATTGCGTTTTTTAAACATCAGTTTCAAGAACTTTTGGGGAAAGACCCCGGATCCCCCTTTTCTCCAACCCAATCACTATGCTTGAAAATTTCGTTTTTAGACGGTTCCGTGGAGCCACAGCTTCCTGCCTAAAGTAGCCTGAAATTGACTTCAGTTTCAAAAACACAGTTCGTGAAGGCACACTGAACCCCCACCCTCTCTTAGTCCCATCGTTATCGAACAATGCTTAAAATACGATTTTGGGACTTATATTTCTAAAGAATTCCGGATTCGAACTGCCTGGCTTATGTTACTTTTTACGGCGCTAGGGCATACCCATCAATGGTCGAGGTGAGGTGGACAAAAGTAAATAGTTGTATTTTTTAGATATTAATATCGAAAAATATTCGAAAGATCCACCGAAGTTTCCCAGTTTCGTTAACGTCACCAAAGATAATATATATTTTCGCTTTTAGAAATATCCGCTTGGGAGCTCCAAAACCTTCCTTCCCAAAAATAGCCCATAATGGATTTCAGTTCCGAAAAATATTTCGGTTCAGAACATTTTCACGTTACCCCTATCGTTTTCAAATATAGCCAACAATGGGTTTTTGAAACAATAGTGCCGAGAAACACCCGGAGGAAGGCTGCCAGATCCCCTACCGTAAGCAAAGACAGCCTAAATTTGCGTTTTAAACTTCAATTTCGAAAACTTTCGATGGAAGACGATTGAATCTCCCTCCCTGTAGCAACGTCAACAAAGGTAACCCAAAATTGCGTGTTTCAAACTTTAGTTTCGAAAAATTTTCGGGAAGAGCACGATCCTTCCTAAACTATACACTCACCAAAAATAACTTCGAGTTGATTTCAATTTTGAAAGAAATTTAGGAAAGAGCTCTAACATTACTGTCCTCTGAAGTCTCGAAAAAGTTTGACGTCAATTTCAAAAATTTCTCCATGCACCTTGAATATACCCGACTCTTTTGTCCTTGCAACCGAACACAAGGAAAGATGAACTAAAATTATTTTTCATACGCCAATTTCGATAATTTTCTCGGAGCAATCCCCCTTCCTCCATCCTTCCTCCGAAGACAGACTATAAAATGCGTTTTTACAACTAGTAAATTTTAGCATCTATTACTTTCTTAAAAGATATAAATTGTACCTAAGGAGTTTCTTACTATAAAACTTTTCTTCCTTCTTATAAGTTCATCATTCTTCTGTTTTCTTTTTTCTTTTTTTTTTTATTAGAACTTGGTATAGAAATTTCACGAAAGATTTATATGGACGTTAAAGATTAGTCAAAATATGCAAATTACTCTTGAGGGGCGGCACATTAGGTCTTTGCACACGGGCGGCCGACACCCTAGGATCGGCCCTGGACCCAGTTGACATCTCACTCACTAGACACGGCACCAACCAACAAACCAACCTAACAGCCAGCAACCAACCAGTTTGTTTGTTTCAAGGATTTTTTTTCTTTTTTCATTTTTATGCAACTATTAGTTTTATTTAATAAACTAGAAAGTCGTCCGTTAAGGTACGACGGGCGAAAATTGCTTCTACATTTGAACAAAGTCATTACCTGTTTGGTGGTATTTTGAAAGTTGAAATGGTAACCTCAACTCCAGTGGATTTACCCATAACTCCTGTAGGTAGCGTTCATAGTCGACCATTTTTTTCGCTTCTTCATTCCCCTGAAACGACACAGTCTTAGCAGTAAAACAGTTAAGTTACCAGATCGAGTTTTGAACATGGCATGTTTTACTAAGATCACTTCAAGCAAAAAATCTAAAAAAATTCTCAAATGAGGACAGTACCAATTGTACCTCTTGGACAAATATTTAGAGCAATGAGCCATTTTATGTTTTTGTGGTGGCACCTTCTTTGTTTTAGTTGGTGTTGGAAAAATATTTTCACTGTCTTCTTTACGTGAAAACATTTTTAAAACTAACTGCTAATCCAAATCTAAGTATTACAAGCCATTGTATGAACATTCAAGTAAATTCATGACAATGTTAAATTTTTTTAATTATATTAAAAATTCTTTATTTTTACGAGTTAGCTCTGAAGTAAACAATGGCGCACTTGTGAACACAACATCTAAGGGCACAAGTGAACAGTTTCCATAGCCGCTCTCTGTAATATTATTCTTAGTGTAGGATATTGTAAGTGTTAAAAAATGTGTAAATATTTATGATTATTTTTTTCCTATAGTCAGTATGTAAATTTATTGTTAATTGTAATAAATACTATTACATATTTATTCATTTATGTTTGTTATTTTTACTTTTTAATTCTTTTTGTTATTAACGAGTTGATCAATAATTTAGTGCTACGTAATACTTACAAGAAATAAAAAGACACAAAATATTTTCATTTAATTAAAAACTGAAGAACAAAATCATTTTAAAATACATTAACAAACAATGTATGAAGCATAAAAGCAATATATATATAAAATAATCCTTACATAATAAACAATTCTTTGTATTATGTAAGGATAATACATTATGTAGTCATAAAAGTTTTTTCGAGTCTATTCGGTGATCAGAACAGGCTATACGAGAATTTAGAATTTGATCGTGAGCAGTTATATATACGGGAAAAAATATTTTCTTATTGGAACAATAACTGTACAGTTGAAATTGACGCAGTATAAGTTGCAAACCCTTCAACGTATTTGTTATTTAGGTACATGTTTCATATTGAAGAATTTCCCTTTAAAATATGATGCTTTCTCCTGCATTTTTACCCGTGTTCATATGTGTTTCAGGTCTGTTCACATGTGCCTCATTATTCACATGTGCCCCATGTTATTATACTTCTAAATGTTATAAATTTGCATAAATGTGCCCCCACCTTGGGGCACATTTATGCAAAATTATAACATTTAGAAGTATGGAGTAACCACCTAGCTGAAATTCTTGATTGCGAAAACTTTTATTTGTCACAAACGAATCCAAGTTTTATGTTATTATTATTATTTTCTCATCATACGTAAAATCTGATGCGGCAAAGTGGAAATCCCACGCGCATTATAATGGGTAATTTACAAGAAGAAGAAGAAAAAAAAAAAAGCACGATGCATCGAGCTGTTATTCGACGGGGGAAAAAAATGGGATTTTGACTTCTTAAATTCAAATTATGTTTTTCTGAATCACGAATTGCAACGAGTCCCTACTCAACGAAAGTTAATAACAATTACAAAAATTTCTTTAAAAACTTCAATTTTTTCGCTGTTATTTTGCATTCCATTAATGAAGAACACGTTGCACTAAATTTTTGGAAGAAAAGAAATTATTTAAATATTTTGATGACATTTTCTTGTGTTAATGACCCTGAAAGTGGTCATAGTTGAAAAAATTTGATGTATAACTAGGCTTGCCAGATTTCTGAAATGTTCAACTGGGACACCGGAATGACCTCTCCCCCCGCGTCGCCAGTATTCAAACGGGTACACATCCTTGGCTGATTTTTGTAGCATTTTATAGGGCAGTTTATTCTCAATGCTATGAATAAACGATTACTAATCATAATACTACTAAAATACTTTTAACAATTATCAAAACCAATTTTTCACTTTTACTTTTTGGTTCAAAATTAAAGAATCGGTCTTAATTGTATAAACCCCATGTCCGAGAAAATTTTCACACTGAAAAAAAAATTATTTAATACAATAAAAATAACAATAATAAAGTCTTCGAAGCATTGCATCTTTAATTTGAGTCGCATTCGCGTCACAGATCTTCAGTCACGAACTGTCCAGAATTATTTATATTTACTGAAGTTACATTAACTGAGATAGTTAAGATTACAAATGAAATTTGAGTATTCTTGAAATCTTTACTAATATTATAAAGAGAGAGGGCGGATTTTTGTGTGTTTATATGTTCGAGGTAATCTCCGGAACCACTGCACCTATTTGAAAAATTCCTTCACTATATGAAAGGTGCTTTCTTACTGAGTAACATAGGGTATAATTCGAAAAAAATCCGATGAATAGTTCTTTTTTTTATTCCAATTTAGGCCCAAATTTCACGTAAATTGCCTATTATTGGCTATTAAAGAGGTGAAAAATTACTTACACATATTAATATTACATATCGTTGAAAAGGGTACAATTTTCCGCGTTCTAAGCAATTTGTTTCAATGCTCTAACTTCATTACAACGGGAGAAATTTGCATTTTTAGTTCGAACATTTTTAGGCTTAGCTGAAATTTAGGCACTACTTTCTTCATTAAATCTATCAATAAAAAGTGAGCGAATTGTCCCACAGTTTTCCTTTTGACACCATTGGAAAAAGCGACATTTTTTACTCCAGAAATATCTCGACTTCGCCATCGTAAAGCCGGGGGGGGGGGGTGGAAGTTGTATTTGTACACGTTTTTACATTTAATTCTAAAGAAGAACATTACTATGATTTAGCTTTCAAAACTTAATGATATCCATACAAAACATCAATGTGAAAAGTAGCCAAGTTCGATCGAAATGAGGTTCTGGGTAGACGGTGTCACCGACAAGATTCAGATCTCAACGGATAACAAGTTCCATAGCAGTTTCTCGTGGAAATTGGACTGCCCCGTGTTCTTCAACTCATTTTGAAAACAAGTTTTTACTTTCTTTGATCCCGGATTTAAACTTGGCAAGTTACTGTATAATTGGAGTGGTCAAATGTTTTGGAAATTGTTTATTGACGACCAAAACTTGCCGCAAGTTTAAAATCCGGAATCAAAGAAAAAAAAAATGTTTTCTGAATGAATTGAAAAACATGGGATAATCCAAGTTCTATGAGGAACAGCTATGGAACTTGGTACCCGTTTAGATCTGAACTATTTTATCGGTGACACCGTATACTCAGGGCCTCATTTTGATCGAACTTGGCTCCTTTTCTCATTTATGTTTTGTTGGGATTTTATTTTACAGCGATCCACAGCGTACGGTAATGTCCTCAGCCCTGCTATTTTAATTACAATAGAGAAAATATCTTTTAGTTCAGAGCAATTCCATGTGTAACGGAAAGAGTTTTGTTTTTTTAAAAAAGGTTTAAGCGATTATAGTGAAATTATTTTCCTTTCAGCTGACTTTTTTTTTCTCTGCACTTCATTGTTAAAATATGAAAAACAAGACAGAAAAAAGAAATTCTATTCCTTTTTCCTCAATGTTTGTGCTATTTTCTACTCCGTGATGAAATGACACTTTTCTGAACCGAGTTTTTGGACTTCTTAGAACAAAATGATATTTTTGTGAAATTGTGTATTAATTCAATCCTTTAACTGACGAATACTTTCGTGATAGAGAAGTAAAAATAAGAAACTGTTAATTTAAATAATTTTTCATGCACTAGCTCAGCGTTTCTTAAATTGTATTCCGCGGAACCCCAGGGTTCCACGGATCTCTCTCACAGGTTCCATGAGATTTTCTTTTCACACCTTTCAGATTTGTCACTTAAAAAAATCGACAAAAATAACTCCTTTCCAAAAATACATTTACTGCCACTTTCGCATCTAATCTAAACACTTATTACCCATCTGGGTTAGCCATTATGCTATGGGAACAATTTCATTTCTCGCCAAAAATAATGCAAATTTTTAGCTATCAAAAATAGAATGAAATGATGCCTTTAAGGTTTTAACTTCGATATTTTTTCAAGATCAACTCCAAAACGTCTATTTTTCACCTAATGTCTCCAAAGACAGCATAAAATTGCGTTGATGAATTGCGTTATTGAAAGGACAATTTAATTGGTCCTCATTTAACGAGTGAGGACCAATTTAAGGAGGAGTGCAGGTCACGAGGGTCTAAATGGTTTAGTTCTGTCTAAGACCCCTATATATACAGCAATTCCGGTTCTATCTTAAACAGAATGTCTGATGGAACACACATTGACATCAAAAACTGTGATTTGTAAGTAAATAAAAAATATTTTAAAAATAAGAGATATTTAAAAATTTTTAAATATTAAAAACTTTTCTGCGTAAATTTAATTGAATTATTAACACTTTTGTAGGTAAAACACATCAGTATTTCTTTTCCTAATTTAGAAGGTATTTTAATCATATAACTCATGCATAAATTCTTAGGTTATTTATACCTTTAAAAAATTCTGAGTATTTCTCAGAATCAAAAATAGGAACATAATGGTACAGTCGGACCCCAATTTAACAAATCTCTATTTAATGAATTTTGCGATTTAGCGAATTTTTATTTTTCTCCCTACTAAAATGAAAGCAAAAAGCTCTATTTAACGAATAATAAACCCCAAATTAACGAAACATTTCAACAGCCAAAAAAACATTTTTTTTTTGTCAGTTTGAGTTAGGAAACATTGGATTGTTTTCCAAATGACACATCCATATTGCCCGAAGCAGAAAAACTCTTTTATTAGAATCTGCAATTTTTCACGGGTGATGAGGGGGCAGTCAATGAATAGTGATTCTGACGCAGAAACCGATAACGAAACTCCCATTAAAACTTGCTTTTTAAAATGCTTTACATGGCCTGGAAACTGTAAAACAAATCTCATGCAGCAGACTGTAAATCAGACAGTATTTCCTTCGTTCCATAAAGTCGAAAGAGCATTATTTCCTGTCAAGGTATCAAAGAAATTCTCAAAAAATCTATTGCTCAGTACTTTAAAACTTGGAATTAACGAGTGAGTAATAATTTGTAGAATACTGAACAAAAAGTGTACACTTTCTTTTGGATATTTGAGCTCAATTGCTTATTAGGGCTTATAGATAAAGTAAGTGCAATTTTTTTTTCACACCCTAATATTACGAATAACCCCGATTTAACGTATAAAAGTTTCGGTCCCGATGAATTCGTTAAATCAGGGTCCGATTGTATTTTACAAAAAGAAATAATAATTAGTAATTACCAATAATTAAAATGATCTATAATTATGTACATTTAATTAGCGATTTATTGACAAATAGTTAATGTGATAGTCTCTTTGAGGCAAGAACCTGGGCACTCTCCGAAACAGAACACTGGCTACGCCACTGCAAACCATTGAAACACCAGGGGTTCCACGAAAAAAGTGAGCATTGAAAAGGGTTCCACAAATCAAAGTTAAAAATGGTTGCTTTTAACTTATATAACACTACTATTGTTGTTTACGTGTCCATAGTTAATAACCATGGAAGGATTGAGGGCCATTGCTCCGAGATTTTGTATTTTTTTTTTTTTTTTTTTTTTTTTATTCACACATAAGACAACATGAGAAAGATTTTCAGCGTAAAGGAAGGAAATACACCACTCAGAGCATCCGAGGTTATCGAATCCACGTTTACCGGCATTTGAAGTGAAGTATCTACCACAAAGCCACGAAGGCCCCCAACGCATAATGAATGAGGCATAATGAGTGATATAGTTTACAAAATCATTTCAATAAATTAATGAAAAAGAAAAATTCTTTTGTAAAAATTATCATTTTCGTGGAATTGCCCTTTACTGAAATTAGAGGCACAGTGAAAATTCGTTTTTACATACATAAAATAAGATTTATCATAAAATCTGCGATTCTTTTTGGTAGGAATATGTGTGTAGTTTCAGCTGATTCAACTGGAGTGAGTATTTTGATGACAAAATATTTTTCTTCGGTAATAATTTGCCTTCGTTGTAACTCTAACAGATGTTTCAATAAAATACCTTTTTATCAGGAGCGGCACGGATTTTCATTCTGTTCTTTAAGTACACAGTATTTCAACAAAATTATTCATTCTTTGGGTTGGGAAATTTTCACTTTATTCTGATTCAGCAATCAGGATTGCTCATAGTGGTCACTTTGCCCAATGTCTTACGTTTGTCAAAATCTACTCTCCTTGCAAACGGTAGATAGCGAGTAACGTGATCATTATCATGTTTTTGCATGTACAAATACAGTGTTTATTTTTATTGATTACTTTTTGTTCTGCTTATACATATTTTAAGACGATAAATCTAAGTTTAGTAATATTTCTATTTATTTGCTTCTTTTATTGGCAGTATCTTTCGGATTGGAGAGTTAAAAGTTATTATCATATATTTTTTTTAACTTTAAACGCTTTTCTACGGTGATTTTAAATGATTCCAAGCGTATTTAAATTAGATGCTATTTTCTTTGAAAGGACTGGTGTTATCTTTATATCAGGATTTTTTTTTAAATTACTTTATGGACTATGTTTGGAGCTTAGACAAAATTATATGTGCATATTTTAACAAACGAAACAGAATCTTTCTTAAAGTAATATAAAGTAACTTTACGTTACTTTACTGCTCAGCACAAAGGTGTTTATTTATCTTATTTATCTTAGAATATTTCTTTTTATTTCAGAGTGGCAAAGGAAATTTACACTTGCTCTAAGAGTTTTTTATTTAATTTTATAGCACGAGCAGAGCCGTGCGGGTGCTGTGCTAATACTTTATAAAATTCAAAAACTACTGGACTTTTTTTTTCTTTTTAGTTTTTTTGGTTTTTACGCAGTCGGGTTTTTTGTTTTTCTTTTTTTTTTTTTTAATTTCCACTGATTTTTTTTTTTTTTTTTTTTTTTGTGCAGAAAATTTTTAAAAATTCTGTTTTTGTTTAATCCTTACCTTAATGTGAAAAACCTCTCAAATAATATATCAGTGACTTACCTAGCATGAGTGACACCCGGGGCGGTAATTTGTGGTGTCATCCCCCTTCCCTCTTTACAAACGCAAAAAAAAAGTAAATAAATAAAATAACGTTCTGTGTAAACATAGGAAAATTAAATTCTTAAAATTTTCAAACGATATTTTAAGTTGGATAATGCACAAAAGACCAATAAAACTATGAAAGCTTTTTATATAACTTGCCATAGACTCATATGCACAGGGAAGACACCAGTGAAAATATATATATATATATATATATATATATATATATATATATATATATATATATATAGAGAGAGAGAGAGAGAGAGAGAGAGAGAGAGAGAGATTGCTAACCAATAGTTATTTTATATGAATTTAAGGAATAACTCATTGCTGTGCCTAAACTGGATAATTCTACAGGAAAAGAACAGGCACAGGCTGTTTGGAAGGCAGTTTTAGATTGGAATCTCGAAGACAACATTCAAATTCTCTATTGTGATACTACAGTTTCCAATACAGGTCGTTATAATGCTATTTGCGCCCTTCGGGAGCAAACATTTGATAGAGAAATGCTTTCCTTTGCTTGCCGCCATCATATATATAAACTGGTATTAAAGGTAGCATTCGAAATGAAAATTAAGCAAGTCATAACAAGCCCTGATATTCCACTTATCAAAAATCTCAGAAAGTCTCGGAAAAACATCGCTCCCACTAAAATACAGTGCTATAGAAAAGCTGCGGAGTTGTTTCGAACTGTACCCGAACTTGAAAATTTATTTGGCTTTTACCGTGCTGGACTTAACAAACGTTGCTGTCAGGAATAGCTATCGAGAGTTGATAGAACTGTCTATCATATAGTGGCTTGAGCGATGTACTCCCTAAAACTATTACTATTTAATTCACAACTAAAATTAGATACGAAGAAAAGTGAAGCATTGTCAGATGTCTGCTTCTTTGTAGTGACGATATACATGAAACCATGGCTTCAATGCATTTTGAAAGTCAAAGCACTCAACAAAGATTTGTGCTTTTAGAAATCTTTGAAAGTGTACGAAAATGTGGACCCAATTATCTCAAAAGTTGCCCCACAAATATTCATCCAGTCTTTTACGGTATTTATCTGACGAAATAGCGGTCTATCTCTTTTTAGCCTACTTTCCCAGTAAAAGTCAGAAAAAGAAGAAAAAATCATGAAAGAAGGATTAATACATCTTAAAAATATCGCAAAAAAAAAAAAAAAAAGTCAAAAATAAATAAAATAATTAAATAAATATCGAAAAATTAAAAATTGGAAAGTAGGGTATTGAGATGGGGAAAAATGTCTGTCGGTCTGTCTATCTGCCCCCCCCCCCCCCCTAATAACTTTTGAATGAATAGTCCGATTCGAACAAACTTTTTTTTGTTCGGAAGATCTCGGCGAGGACATCTCATTCCTATATGTTCCCCTTTCACTTTTTGATTTGAACTATTTTTTGTTCAATTTTGAACTGTTCAGAAAAACTTAACATTAGCGCCTACGAGGAAATTCAAGGCAATTCCGAACTGTGAGGCGAATTTAATTCAAACAAACTTTGTAGGAAAAAGCTTTTGAGGAAAAACTTGTATATAAAATATCTTTTTGATTTGAACAATTTTCCGTTCAATTTTGAACCGTTCAAATCCCTTAACATTAGCGCCTACGGGGAAACTGAAAGTCAATGTAGATTCCGTACTTTAAGGCGGATTTACTTCAAAAAAATTTTGTTCGAAATAGTTCTTGACGCCAAACTCCAGATTCCGACAACTTAGTGGCACCTGACTCCGACTCCGACTCCTGTGCCCGACAATTAATCGAACTCCGACTCCCCGACTTCGACTCTGACTTCGTAGCTTTGGCAAAAATTTATACACGGAGAACAAATGATCCGATTATCGGATATTCGACTCCTACTCCTTTATCTCAAAATGAGATTGACTCCGACTCCAGCTCCGCAGCTATGGTTTTAACTGCGAAACAATTATATGACTTTTTTATATTTTCACGCTAAAGTTTCGGCGACTAAACTCGATGTCATTTATGTTTCTACATAAAGATATGCGCAGACGACTATTATTATTATTATTAATATTAATATTATTTTTGACAATGAAAAGTATTTCTTTAAGTTGATAATTTATTGTTTTTATTTATTTTGGTAAGTGCATTAATTCATTTAAAAAAATATTTTTGGCAACAGGGGAAAAAGAAACGATTTTTTCTTTTTGATATGATGTATTTATTTTAATGAGCTTACTAATTTTAATTATTATTTTTTCGTTCTGAAAGCTGTTAAAGATTTTTTTTAATGGAAAAAAGTGTATTAGCTGCTTTGTTTAAAAAGTTGCTGCTGTTTTATTTCTTCGTTTATTTTTATTTATTTTTTTAATTTTATTTTTTATTTTTTACGCATCCAATTTTTTTAGATGAGTGAGGAATATTTTATTCCTAGAATGTTTGAAACAATTTGTGATTTTAGCTTTTGTTGAGAATATTGATCAGGTACTAGAAAGTAGTATGGGTATGCGGGAAAGTAGGCTCGTATAGTTCTAGACAGAACTTCTTGTTGATGATGAGGTAGAAGAAGAAACAAAAATAAAAATGCTGACAAATTTACGTAGGAAGCCTGCTCGACCCGTGAGAAAAAATACATTCCATCGAAGTAAGATCTTTGTTGTTCATTGTATGGTAACTTTTGCACATTGATTTCATCTAATGGGATGGTTTCCTTCACTCAAAAATACTACTTTTAGTCATTGGAATGGATAGAATAAGCAAAAAAAAAAAAAAAAAAAAACACGGACCCAGAAAATATTTTCGTTTTCCTAACAGTTTTTTTTAAATTAATTTTTTTAAATGTCCGATTCTTCAAACAAGACGTGGTGACGTCACAAATGATGCACTATGGCGCATCTTTCTACCGCATTTCCACGTTATGATAATCAAGAAGCGAATTACAATTGCGCTCTACGCTTGCTATCAACCATATCGTTGCCAATACACGTGAGTAAAGATGCAAATTAAATATTTTAGACCGTGAATGGCAACACTGAATGGCATTTCATCATTTGTGATGTCATCGGCAGAAGCGTTAAACAATGAAAGAGCACTCACCGATTTAAGTTATTTTTTAAAAATATTAAACTTAAAGAAATTACTTAAAAATGGTCAGATTCTATGTTTTTAAGCATGCTCTTTCAGAAGGAAATACTTTTAAAATTTTGGAAACGACCCCATTGTTTAATTATTCATTTATACCGTACATTTGTTACCAGTTATTTCATTATTTTGCAGAGAAAAAAATGATAATTTTATGTCAGCAAAAAGCCAGTCATTGTTTACTAGACTTTAAAATTGATGATAGTTTTCTCAACGAGAGTCCCTCTTTATGAGTAAATAATATTTCATTCTTTGATGCGAAAAAGACGGTCTCAATGCTTAGAGCTGTAAACAATGTAGCTGAAAGAACGGTAAAAATGATGCAGGACTTTCATGGTTTGCTACCAGTTGATGACGAGCAAAATAAATGTGTGTTACATTGCGTTTGAGAGCACCGGAAGATTTATCTTGACTGCAAAATGCAAACATTGAAACGAAAATATAGTGGCTCCCAAAAGTGTTCGTCCACCTACGACTTTCAGCGAAATTGGCCCCTATCCATTTGTTAGAATTAATATTTCGGAATAGGTATTTAATTATAAAACCTATGATCATTTTTTAACAAAACTAATGGAAAGTTTTTAAAAAATATTAAAACTTATTTTTTTAAAAATGAAAAACCAAAATGTGCCGGAAATTTTATCTCATAAAAGTCTTCGTACACTTTAAAAAAGTCTATATATTAATGAATAATCTAACTCTTTATTAAGTTATTATTTAGTAGAATATCATGCAGTATCAACAACACGACATTTTAAACGCCTGGGAATAACTTTCATTCTTTTTTCTTTCTTTTTTTTCGCGTAATTTCTGAGTAAGTGTTCAACCACACTTAGAGAGAGAGAGAGTCTTACAGTTTCTAGCTCTATTTTCATTTCAAAGCCGTATTTTCGTAATCAAGCCACCAGATATCTCTAAATATGTTGCATTAAGTTCAAATCTGGAGATTGAGGGACTATTTTCTAAACTTTAGGGACAATTTTCGAAGCACTAGACGCAAATGTTGAAAACCGTGTGCTTCTTATCGTTACTTTGATAAAAAAAAAAAAAAAAAAAAAGTTGTTTCCAATAACCAAATTTTTGGCTAAGAGTTCAAAATTGGGTTTTAAAATATTTAAAGGAACGGCATGATTCATTATTTCATCAAAAAATTTAAAACTGCCAAATCCTGATGCTGATATGCACCCTCACACTGGAACACCTCCACCGTCCCGATTAACTGATCCAACTAAGTTCTTAAGATTAAGTTCCAAATTTTTTCTTCTACTTACAGTTATACAACAATTTAACCAAAATTGTTAAAGTCATGTTTATCTGTAAGTAAGACGTAATTCTAAAACGTTTTGAGCTTCTTTATCATTGATTTTGCGACGAAAAGCGTAAGCTTTTTGTTTTTCGCATAACCAAGAAAATTTCTGCGGGAAGAGGTCCCATTTAATCCAGCTAATCAGAGAACTTGGTGAAAATTTTAGGTGAAAATTAAATTTAAAATTCTTCATTTAACTCTGCAGAAACATTTACAGCACTCAAATGTGTATTGTCCATAGTTTTTTTTAACTTTAAATCTCCGATCACGCTTTCTTAACTGCCAGTTGACCTTTTCTTACTTTGTTTTCGGTTCGAGTCTTTTCTTTAAAGCATTTTCTAGCACTTTACTATGGAATGGTATAAATTATCTAATTTTGAGACATTTTAAACCAATTTACTGCTACCGTGAGGGAAAAAAATCAAATTTCGACTGGTGTTTGCTGTTTTTTACGAATACCAGCCATTTTAAAGTAATAAGCACAATAATAAGGAATAAATAAACCAAAAAATTAAATCTAAATGACTTTTAAGGGTCAACACAATCAAAAATATTAAATAAATGGCATATGATAATTTTAATCATGAATTTATTCGAAGATATTTGAGTGTGCGATGACTTTTGTGGCGTGATATTTCTCTGTCTCTTCGTTTTTTGACCCATTTCAAAAAGAAGATCCGTCAATATTGTGAAAAAACTACTGGGTTTTATTTAGAATGACATAGGAATGATGTGAAAAAATATTGGACTTCATATTCCAATTCAGCTTTGCTTTATTTTGGTTTTACTGAAAAATTTCAAAGTATACGAGCACTTTTGGGAGCCACTGTAATGTGCAGTGATGTTTCTTGTAGTGTAATATTGTTGTAAATATATGCTTTAAATAAATTGATGTCGCGTGTAGTAAGGAATTATACAGTTAGCAATATTCCCACTGTAGCCGCCGTACAGTATTTCAGGTACAACTTTGACCTCAAGTCAGCACGGGTTCCCGTTATTTTATTGCAATAAAAAAAATTTCTGATGTTTTTGAAGTGAAAAGGAGAAAATATGGAGGATATGCGTATTCGATTTCCCAATTTCTTTTTTTTTTTTTTTGCCATTATATCTTGGGACAGCCTAATATATATATATGATTTATCCCAGTGTCTGATTTTTTAGAAGAGAATAATTTTCCATAAGAAAACTACACACATCTTTACTAATAATAAAGCTGAAAGTCTCTCTGTCTGGATGTCTGGATCTTTGGATCTCTCTGACGCGCATAGCGTTTAGACCGTTCGGCCGATTTTCATGAAATTTGGCTCAAAGTTAGTTTGATGCATGGTAGTGTGCACCTCGAAGCGATTTTTCGAAAATTCGATTTTGTTCTTTTTCTATTTCAATTTTAAGATCATTTTCCGGAGCAAAATTATCATAAGATGGACGAGTAAATTACGAAATTATCATGACGTGGAACGAGAGAGCGAATGAACGTAACCAATTGGCAAGAAATTCATCATCCATTATTTGTAAATACACAGGTGAACCAAATGACCTTTTAATTTTCTACTACGGGCAAAGCCGTGCGAGTACCACTAGTTAGTAATATAAATGATACTGTGTTATATGAATAAGTTCAAACGGTAGCCCAAGTTACAAACGATTTATGACATAGTTCATTCAGCTCACTACTGTTTTACTATACCAACTTTCAAATAATAACTCCAGAAAGTCCTTATGGAAAAAAAAACCTCTTAAAAATGATCGCGAATTCCGGATGATGAATTTCTCGCGAATTTGCTATGTTCATCCCCCATGTTATGGTAATTTGCGTTACCATAATTTATCCGACCCAATTATCATGTTATGATAATTTATCCGACCACGTTATGATAATTTGCAGGATAAAATTTCTTAAAATTGGAATAAAAAAAGAACAAAATAGAATATTTGAAAAATCGCTTCGAAGTGCTCAACCCTATCCTACGAACTAATTTTGTGCCAAATTTCATTAAAATCGGCCGAACGTTCTTGGCGCTATGCCCGTAACAGACATCCAGACAGAGATTCAGACTTTCAGCTTCATTATTAGTAAAGATTTTTTTACGAATGCGCTTTTGCTCTGTATTACATTTTGATTTTAGTGCACTCATGAGCACGTGTCCATTGCGTGTAAAGAAAGCCCTGGCGAATATAAATCGCTCCAAAGGTACAATCATCCCATCTGTTTGTTCCACACAACCCGCATCCAGCCCGGGAGACCCGCATTTCCGGCAAACGATGACTATCTCTCTCTTCGTTCTTCAACGACACGAACAGACATATCTGAAGTAATTTTCAAGTTTTTAAAACTGTTACAAAGCAACTGTATTTCGTAGCATAGTTGCGCTAAATATAACAACACAAGTTATGGCGACGTTATAGTATTAAGCAAATTCACTTGCACTGAAAATATATATTCAGTAATTTAGAAATCTTCCTATCATGAAAGTTATAATAAAATAAGTTTCCCCATTTATACACACACATCGCTAGCCTTGTCTCGCTATTTTTTAGGCAATTGAAGTTGTATTGTTATGGCAGCATTTGGGAAGTATTTTCTTTTATTTTACTTATTTGTTTAGAATTACTACTTAGCTTTCTGCTTAATCGAACTCTTACAAAAGGTACAATTTGGATACAAAATTTGTTTCCCATGAAAACTACGAATTACACTCCAACCAGTAATGCAAATTGTTTGTAAAAAATTTGATTTCGGAATGTGAGTGAAAAAATTAACTGTGATTGTTCATGAATACAAGGTGTCCCAAAAACAACGATACATATTTATGAAAGTACTAATGTATTAATTTTCTTTTTAGGTGTTTGAAGACATGCTCTCCTTAGAAGAAAGAATAGTCATCGTTTCCTGGAAATTGGGTGATAAAACGTCAGAAAAATTGTGTTAACTGTACCAGTAAAAATACGGAAAGCAGCCTCAATGGTCAATATCAGGCTAGGTGTGAACAAATTCAGTATCGTCAGTAGTGATTGCAATATCGGTATACCGAATACCGGTATTTCAAGCTATTTGGCAATTTCATAATACCGGTATTTGCTGAGGTAAAATACCGGTATTTTCAGTATTAGCTGAAAATAATAAATAGTGTTAATAAAAGAGTTTTCAGTTTAACTCATTAGATATCTATGTTTCGTTTAAATGTACTGTATCAGCAGATTTAATCTTTTCCATAATACGTAACAAAATTAAGCAAGTATTTGGTTTCAAAAGCGGAAAGATTGCAAATGATATTTTCATTGCTAGATAGTGAGATGGATCGGAATTTTGTGCGCTTGTGCACCATGTTTTATTTTTTCCATTTCCGTGATCACTCACTTTCTCTTTCCTGAAAATCAATTTCGAATGTATTTGTCCCATGAAAAATTTATTCTAACCATCCATTGCAGTAATACTTTTTTTAAGTGTTTTTCTCAGTTTTATACTTGGCAAGATAACATTTAGAAATTATATACTGCCTTGAAATTTGCACAGAGGTAAGTAAGGCATAAGCAACTGGAACATATTTTCAGATAGTCACATAATTATAATTCTAAGAAATTACGGAAAGAAAATGAAAACAAATAAAAGAATCTAACAAGATCAAATTTAGCTAAGTTAATGGTAAATTTCAAACGATAGGGCTAATAAAAAGCGAACACAAACCTACCCTGATCAAAAGGAAATCGCTGAAGATGATGTTGATATTGGAAAAGTATTGTCTCTCAAAGGTAAATTACAACTTGCTATAAATTCAAATAACAATAATAATATTATTAATAACAGTAATACATGAAATACACCGCCAGCTCAGTCATTTCCAGCCGAGGACTGCAGTTTTGTGCTCATTAGCACTCATCATCCCGGCATAGGAAAGTGACTGAGCTGGAGATGGAAAACCTCTTAAGGAAGCCAAGAATGCCAAACAAACCGGTAGCTAACATAGAATTAGCACTGACCAGACGAGTGACCGAAACAATGGTTCGGTTCAACTCGAATATTGCAGGCAAGGGAGGTATATTCAGAATATTGGAAATAACAGTAATAATAGTTAGATGCATAATACAAAAGAAACTTACACACAAAAGGATTTATCTCATAATAAAGCGCGAGACACTGAATTATTTGAAGGTGAAAGAGTTCGAGGAGGTGTGTTGCACATTATTAACAGTACCACCCAGGGTCTAATAACCAAAACGATCGGGAAGCTAGAGCTTCCGGTCAGCATTTTTAGGGGACCCAAATGTCACTATAAAACTTTGCTTAACAATTACAGTTTCTGATTTTTACCGCATTTTTTAAAGATATTGCAAACACTTGCACTTGTGAAACGAAAATGTTTGAAAGAATGGAATTATTGAAAGTGAGGACACATTTGATAAATGAAACTACAAGTTAGATTTTCAAATGTGGGATTTGATTCAACTCTGTTACAATATACTTTTATGGCACTTAATTTCCTTTGTGAAATGTCAAGTATGATTCAAAATGTTACTACCCAAATTTGCTGAGAATTCAAGTGCAACTTATGTAATAAACAAAATTTTGTTAGTCGGGTAAGGTGGAATAAACTTAACTCTGAATTCCGCTCGGCCACTTAGCATTAGTCAGTGCTGTATCAATGTGCATGAAATGTTTAGAAAAATTTCCTTAATAAAAAGTGTGGGGAGGGGGGGAGGGTGGCAAAATGAGGCCGAGCTTCCACTAATTTCAGAGGTTAATCGGGTCCTGGTACCGCCGATCTGCGTGAATTGAGAAAAAGTGTTTTAACTGCAGGAAATTTGTGCCCTAATATCAGTTCCAGGCTTAGAGACAATTCCAATCGATGCATTTTCTTACTGTTATTGACTTTTTGTTATGACTTTTGTTCCTTCATTTTATATTTGTTCATTATACGTTTTCATAAATAATACAATTTTGCACAAAATAAGGAAATACGTCAGCGAAACAAAATGATTCAGATATTTTTTGAGAAATTTCTAATACCGGTATTAGTACCGATATTCCGGTATCACGTTTTAAAAATACCGAATACCGGTATTGCAATCCCTAATCGTCAGATATTGATGGTCGTCCAGTAAGTTTTTCCTCCGTTACGCTACCGAACCAGTAGGACTGTAGGAACGTATGGATTTGCAGGAACGTATGTATGTAGGAATTTATTTCTAGAAGAGCACAAGAGAAATATTACGAGAATTTTCCCATTTCAAGTTTGAAAATATTAGAATCCTTATTTGTTATAATTGATTAAAAATAATTTTGAGGGGGGTTGAGTCCCTTCAACCCCCCCCCCTTAAGTAGGTCCTTGATTATCCACTATCCAGCCTAACAGCTTAATTACCAAATGCAGTGACGTAGCCAAAAGAAGGACCAGGGGTGCCTAAACCCTCCCCGAAACAAATAAGAAATTTTCGAAGTGAAAATGTTAATTTTTCACACATAGTTTTGCTGCCCGTATGATACAAGAAAACTTGAATGAGTACACACATTTTCATATATTTCCTATACCTTGCATAGTATAAGGAAAATCAAATTTGAAAAACATACATTTTTTCCGCTTTTTCACAAAAAAAAAAAAAAAAAAAAAAATAATAATAATAATAATTCACAAAAATCATGTTATGGCAAAATCAAAGTTGGATTTGAGGTCATCTGTTACAGGGCTAGGGATTAGTTTTGTCTCTTTTAAAAAACTTGATACATAAATAGACCTCCTCTGAAATGAAATCCTCGCTACGCCACTGATCAAATGACTTAATGAAAACAAGCTTGGGCCAGTATATACATGTATTCTTTCAAACATTCTGCTGTTATTGACAATCAATTTGTTGTGACAGTATCCGTAAAGATGTAGAAATTGAGCTACATTCCGATTAAGATCAAGATCTTATTCGGCGGACAAGAGAAGACTGCAAAGAGCTTGCCGGCACCATGCTAAACTAACGAATATGAAAAATCGTGAATCGCGTTTTTCAAATTTGATGGTTTGCCGTAGTACTCAAAAAGGGCTATCTATCTGTTGGTTATAGCTTCTTCAAATGATAGTTTTACACTTAAAGTTATCTATAAAATTAAAACATTGATAATAACAAAACACGTCAGGTGGGAAAAAATTATTGTGTTGGCTCTCCTGAAAAGTGTCTATTTTCACATTTGTTAGTTTAGCATGGTGCCAACGAGCTGCTGCAGTTAATTATGGATTTATAATCACAGGCTTAATTTAGAACTTCAGCCCAACTGGGTTCAAGTTATGATAAATTATTGACTGAAAGACGGCTTTAAATCCCCAGTGACTTTTTTAGAGACAATTCCTTGCATGCAGTGTATATATGAAGTAACAAGTACTAACATAAAACACTTTGTCCTCAAATCCGTTTACTATTCAAATCCATACCAAGCAATTAATCATCGATATATTTAGTGCACTGATTATAGATCAGGGAAAGGGATAGCAACACTGTAATGTTTTGTGAAAGATGATTTTTTTTTTCTTGTTTGAGAGATTTTTGCATTTTCCTATTGATTTCGAAACATGCATTGACCTACTTTTTCTCCCAATAATAGTATTCTTCTGAGCAAAGTTGAATTGGTAAATTTGCTAGCAATTTAATGCAATTAGTTAATAGCCTAAAAAGATGAAATATTTAGACGGTAAAAACATGACAAAGAGGAGATCATATCAAGATGATGGACGTTAGAATTAAAAAGAAATTACGCTTGCTCCATTAAATTTTGCTTGTTTAATTAGAGAGTCACTGTACCGGGATGGGGGGGGGGGTGCCAATGGCTAATTGCAGACATCATTTTTTCTTTTTTTTTTTGCGAGCACCCCATAAGAAGCTTTATTAGTACCTTTTGCACGCTATTCCAGTTTAGCTACGTCCACCCTGAAGAACCATAGGTTAGTTGAATTTACATCAACATTATGAAAGAAATTCTCATTTGTTTTTCGTTGTCGTCACGTGTATGCGCGCTCTAAGAAAAAAAAAAAAAAAAGATGGGCACCGTTGACAAAACAGCAGGTGAATCAGCCACTTCAGAAAATGCTAATATTTTTAAAGTAAATCTCTGAACTTTTTTCCGCTCAATTAACACGTCAAATATTTAGCTTTTTCTTTTTTTTCTCTATTTTTAACCCCCGACACACAAAGGAAGGGGGTTATAAGTTAGACGTGTCTGTGTGTCTTTCTGTGGCACTCTAGCGCCTAACGGATGGACCGATTTAGAAAAAACAAAATGTTCGAAAGGAGAGTTGATTGAGAGTGTTCTTAGCTAGGTTGCGTCTTCAGATGACATTAATTAACGAAGATATTAATTAAAAACCTTTAAAAGTTTTTTTGCGATTTTTGCAGTGAAAACATATTCAAAATTTTTAAAACTTAGTTCCGAAATAAGGAGTTTTTTTATTTTTTTTTCTGCGTCTGATAGAATATGTTTGGAACTTCCATGCTATACAGAATTCGAATTATAACGCTTTTTTAAAGCAGATTTTAAATACTACTAAGCCTTTATTCACGCGATTGGTAACCTAATTCGTTTTTGGCCGACAAGGAAATTAAAAGCTATGATTTAAAATTTTTATTTGTTGCCAGTTTCTATTTGTTAACAAAGAAAATACTTGTAATTGATTTTTATAGTATACTAGTGGCACCCGCACGGCTTTGTCCGTAATAGAAAAATTAAAAGTCTTTTGGTTCGCCTGTATATTTACAAATAATGTATGGTGAATTTTCTCGCCAGTTGGCTTGTACCCATCTTACGGTTCCACGTTATGATAATTTCGTATTTCGCCAATTGGCTTGTGCCCATGTTACGGTTCCACGTTATGATAATTTCGTAATTTACTCGTCCATCTTATTATAATTTTGCTCTGAAATGTTCTTAAAATTGAAATAGAAAAAAAAAATCGAATTTTTGAAAAATCGCTTCGACGTGCACACCCCCATGCTACATACTAACTTTGTGCCAAATTTCATGAAAATCGGCCGAACGGTCTAGGCGCTATGCACGTCACAGACATCCTACAGACATCCAGACATCCTCCGGACAGAGAGACTTTCAGCATTATTCTTAGTAAAGAAGAAGATAAAGATAAAGATTCTTTCCCATTTTATTAAATTTCTGTGAAAAATGGGCTTAAAATTGGAATAGAAAAAGAACAAAATCGAATTTTCGAAAAATCGCTTCGAGGTGCACACCCCCATGCTACATACTAACTTTGTGCCAAATTTCCTGAAAATCGGCCGAACGGTCTAGGCGCTATGCGCGTCACAGACATCCAGACATCCTACAGACATCCAGACATCCAGACATCCTCCGGACAGAGAGACTTTCAGCTTTATTATTAGTAAAGAAGGCTTTTAAAAGGATTTTCAATTTTCCCTCTTAATTCTACATTTGCGACTCAGTCGGGGTAGTTTAAAATTTTTAATTTTAGTTACTTGTTCATAGTTTGATGTAAATAAACGAACAGCTTTAACTTAGAAAAACTCAATAAATCATTTAAAACGAATAGTTTTTTTTTTTTTTTTTTTTTTTCAATCGTTTCCATTAGGGAAGATCTGTCATACATTGTATTAGCAGTACGCGCTTTGCCCGTGGTAGAAAAATTAAAAGGTCATTTGGTTAGCTTGAAAATTAACAAATAATGGTTGATGAATTTCTCGCCAATTTTCTATGTTCATTAGCTCGCCTATGTTACACGTTATGGTAATTTGCTCGTTCACGTTGCGATAATTTGTTCGGTAAAATGTTCTAAAAATTGGAATAGAAAAAGAACAAAATCGAATTTTCGAAAAATCGCTTCGAGGTGCACACCCCCATGCTAGAAACTAATTCTGTGCCAAATTTCGTGAAAATCGGCCGAACGGTCTAGGCACTTTGCGCGTCACAGACATCCAGACAGAAGTCCGGACATAGATCGAGACTTTTAGCTTTATTATTAGAAAAGAAGATTGAGACTCCCTGACATTTAATATGTATTTTATTTCAGTTGAATTTGCGAGCCAGTAAAACATAACATTTTTCGTCGTTCTGAAGACTTTTTAATAAAAATTAAAGTCGCGTTCTTCTGCAATTACATGCGCGTAATTCTTGTTACAATAAATTTGAGGCTAAACAATGCTTTTTTTCAACCGTTTCCATAGGGAAGATCGATCAGTGAAAATAAGCAGTTCATAATTAATTTCAAAAAGTAGGGCTTCAAAAGTATTTTATTGCATGTACTGGTACACTGTAAGGAAATTTCGAATGTCATTGATTATTTCCTACCAACGTTCCAGGATTTCACCTCCAGTTTTCTATTAAAATCAAGTACCTTTCAAAGGAGTTTCTGGATTGCTAATGTGCCAACCAAGTGTTTTATGGGATTTTAATCACTAAATCTCTCTTTTGCGCCCCCGATGCTGTGTGTTGAGCTTGAGTTCTTTTCTATAAATTAGATATAAATATTTTGGCCTCACCTTCAAAGAGCCTTAAAAGAGGTTTTAAAAAAAAAGGAGCATTGTATTAATAGCGAAAAAATATCTTTGTGTTTGAAAATTAAATGAATAAATTATCCACGAATTTGATGCACAAAAATTGCAAATTAATGCAGATATGTGTTCCTTATAACACCGATTCATGTGCAATTTTTGTGCATCAAAACGTTGAATAATTGATTCCTTTAATGGTGTTAATATTTACCCCAAATCCTCATCTTGGTTCTTTCAACTTACTAGCTAAGCCAGAATTTGCTCTCTAGTAGTAGGTGGACAGAGTTAGATTTTACATCTTCAACAGGAATATAACAGGGTTGACCCCCCCCCCCCCCTGCTGTTTCATTGCTTGCACTACAAGGTTTGGAACTGTCATACAGAAAAAGTTCCTTTTTGGTGGAAATTTTTCCAGTTGGACGAATTCTCTTGGGATGCTTTCTCGGTGATCTCGCAGCTCCAACTTTTTTTTAATGCCAATGCCCGATTGAAATCATAAAATTCCCTTCACCTCTGAAAAAATCCTTCCCGCGGAGGGAAATTTCCGCAAAACTCTGGACACGGGAATGTGCGCGTGGCTCGCTCTTCCTCGCGGGCATTGTCGACCAGTTGGGAAGGTTGAGGAGAATGGAGAGAGAGCGCATGCGTCACGGAACGGGGCCACGCGATTGGCCGAACCGGGGTGTGAATTAGGATCCCGAAGCAGAACTGCCAGTTCTGCAGCCGAAAGGCCCGACCGACAACGAAGTGGGATATTTCGCCTCTAGCGCGGATTACTTTGCATCCTGTGTTGTGCAATGCGCAGATGGACATCGGATCGCGCCCCACACTCGGATATACCTCAGGATTAGCAAGCATTCTCCTCCGCCTTGACAGCCACCCGCTTGCGCGTACGATTGCAAATCCAACTCAGAGAAACTCCAGCAAGGAGCTAGCTTCAGCTTACAGAGCTTCGCTAGAACCAGCTTTACTTGAAAAGAAGCTTATGCTAGCACACATTCTGATCCTTCAACTTCAACTGGTGAAGCGGAAAACGTAAACAAATATTCAGATCAGTATACATATTGCATTAATCATCCCCGGTTTTTGTGAAACGTTTTGTGATTTGTTTCTAAAAACACCAGTGTCTTCAGAAAGCCACAGTGGATGATAATCTTGGATGAAAATAGTCCACCAATTCCATAACCAGTGATAAAACGTGTTTGTCAGTGGAATTGTAAATTTGACCACTTGTTGATTCAGTGATTCCATATTAATTTTTACCACATCGCATATTTCCCCGATACCCTACGTGATGTGTAACAGATAATTCATCTTTCCTTGGGCACAATAAACCATCTATAACCATACTTTGTACAGTGTTTATTTTGGTTGAAAACCACTATTGCTCATGTATAAGTTACAACCACTATCCTGAAATCATAAGTGTGTTTTACCCGCTGATTATTTTCACATTATGACCTTCATTGTGCTGACATCAATAAATATCCCGTTGCTTGTGTGAGAAATGTGCATTAGTGTACCGAAATGCATGTGGATAATCATACATGTTTTTCCCCTGGCCATCACTTCTTCTGCAGCAGTCCATCACTAGTTCTCTCTCCGAAAAATCATTTTCATTCTCGACTTCTTTCATTCAAATAATTTTTACACATTGCTAAAGGAAGAGATATGTGTTCTTGAAAATCTGTTTACGTGATTACCAAGTATTAAATCCAGATCATTGGATATAGCTCACCAAGGAATCCAATTGTGATAATATTATTTATAGTTTCATGTATGTAAGTGCTTCTTCACTTAGAGTAATTTTGAATAAACCGTGCGAAAGAATTAGGATTTCCAACAAGTGGTACCACTGAATTCTTTAGTGTCTTCATCTAAATCCGTTTCCCAGTCGATATCGCGTTCGATTGCATCGCAGTTTGTGCTCAATCTACACAGGTTACTTTCGATATTCGTTGCCGAGATCTCCTGGAATAGTTTTGATTTGTGTTTCGCCACTGGAATTCGTGCGTTCTGAGCGGAGAACCAATTATTCTACAACATAAAGCGGAGTAAAAGGAAGGAGAGAAAGGTCAGACTCAGCCCCCCTTCAGTTGCACACCTGTGAAGGGGGTGTTTCTCTTCCCCCTGAGGAACAATAGTCGGGCAGGCGAGAGAGAGAGTCCTCGCAGTCCGCCTCATGAACCAAGAAACAAGTGGACGGTTGTCGTCCCGTTGGCGACACATGTATTTATCTGTCTGTCCGACCCTTCGAAATGCTTCACTTCCAAGCTGCTGTCCGTCCCTGATCGGGATAGCCGGTTGAAAGGAAAGAAAAAAAGGTAAGGCACACCTCCCCTTTTCTTTCTTTGCTAAGGACATTATTATTTTGAATACAAGTTGTCAGTTGCCGATCTATTCTCGCGTCGTGTGTACGATCTGAGTAACTTTTCAATAACGGGGTCCTTGGGTCTTTAATTCAATAATACAGGTGCGATATGGAGAATATCGCTGAAGCATTAAGTGTGTTATACTTTTTATATTATGTTGTGAAAAGGAAAAGAATACCACAAAATGTATGTCTGTATACATATATTTTATACATAAAATAAGTTAGACCACAGCATAAAGCTTGTTTGTGGATACATACTTTTGGGTGTCGGGATCGCATACCTTCAGGTTTGTACGCCTGGTACCGCATGATCCGATTACAAGTTGCGTAAGGATAATTATTTAATTAATTGGTTTTCCTCTGTGTAAAAATAGGATATGAAGCTTTTGATTCTCATATTGCTGATTAATCGATTAAAGAATATTTGCAAGTCCTGAAACATTAGATCAAGATACAATTTCTGGTGTCTCTATATTCTTTACGTGTCACTTTAAACTTGTTGTCATTGTGCTAAAATACATTCAGGTATTTCCAGGATATTATGACCTTAATATTTGCCAAGCGTTACAATTTTTTTTCTTAATGTTGCCCTGTGACCATGAGTACATCTTCTGTATACAATCTATCTCTGCAACATTCAATATGTTCCATGTATTCAGATGTAAAAACGTTGTGATAAATTAATGTGTGTTTAATTTTTATTCTCACCTTTTAACAATTTTGGTGGTGGTGTACCAACTTTTATCAAGACCTGTATATCACTTTGGCTTGATAGGGCTCTGGTTTAGATTACACCCACCACATAACCGTTTCCAGTTTTGTATTAGTGTCTGTCCACTTTTATGAGCTGCTACGAATGCCACAGTATTCCTAGTCAGGGCTGACGACAGGTCATGTCTGCCTAGTCGGAAAATAGGGGCCCGGCAAGGATTTAGAGCAGTATGGTCGAATAGTATCTCGGAGATCAAATTGACACAAAGGCAGCGGCAGCCTTAACTCTAGGTGGCCCTGTTCCAGGTGACCTCACGTGTGCTCTTATGTCCACAGGTTCTGTCCATAAAAAATTAAACGAGTTGCGTCAAACTTTTGTAACGTTGTAATGCCTCAAAATTCGGACGTGATATCCTATTGTGATGGTATGCGCACTGCGTAGGGTCCGATTAAGATATCGAGGGGCCCTGGGCCAAATTCTTTTTTGGGGCCCCCTGCACTTTATAACTTTAGCCATTGGCTGAAACAATTTCATCCATAGACTAAAGTAATTTCAGATATTTGGGGGGACCTAGGCCAGGACCAAGTTGACCTATCAAGCCCTGGACGCACAAGGGGGCAGGAGTGGTCCCATACTCTTAAAATTCTGCTACGACTGTCCAATGATGATTAAAATTAAGAGAAGTTTCTTAAAAGCAATTCGGCTAAAATTCTCAATTTGCCGAATGAAACTCCAAATTTTGCCGAATGAGGGAATGTTTGGGAGATCAGAGACCTCCCGTGACCTATTATCAGGGCACCCCTGTTTATTTCATTTGATAACTGTTGAATAATTCCAAAATGAGAACAGTTTGTGATAAACACACTCGAGTAGATTTCGAAGGTTCGACTAGTAGCTGATAAATTTGATATCATCGAGGGCACACTAATAAAAAGCAGAATATAGTTTCAAATGTTGAAGGAGAAAATTAAATACTTCCAGAAAATTAGATTTCTACATGAATACGTTTGAACACTTTGCCTTGATTATTGTTTTATTTGGTTGACCATGGTGCTTAGTTCCTGCATCATTGTTGTTCACGACAAAGGTCGTTTGAAATTCCCTGGGAAACCTGAGCACTGAATGAAATTTAGTTGCCGTTTTTTAAGAACTATTAGAATTTTATAAATAAAAACAAATTCATCGAATTTAAAGTGACTTGATAAAAAAAATATAGAATAAGACAAACATGATGGTCATACACAAGAAAAAAACATTGCCATCCTTTTAGAAAATTAATTAGCATACTTTTAATTCCTCTATAGTTATGAAAGTGTATAAATTAAAGATATGTGGTAAAGTAAATAATGGCATGAGTCATAATTGAAAAATATTTAATAATTTTTAAGCTCTATATATATGCTAATTTAAAGAAAAAAATACTCAAAATTTCTTTTTATTTTCAAAGTTTACTCTTTTTGAAAGATATTTAGAACAAATGCTATTATAATTTTCTATCAGCATCCTGTTCGAATCCCAATTACGTTTACCTTTTCATATTTTCTGGCTTTTATTTATTTATTTATTTATTTATTTTTGGCGTCAATACGAACGAAAAATTATCATAGATGAAAAGTTTTAAAAAAAAATTTTTTTTTTTTGCATATTCTGCAGTAAAGCTTAAAAAGGAAAAATTATAAGTAAAAAATAAATACTTAAAAACACAAAAAAAAAGTATAAATACCCCGCGAAAACGTCCATACCTGGAACGCCGATTTACTTCATACATATTTTAAGAGAAGCAATTTTCCATATAGAACATGTGCTTGAAAAAATATCTTTTTGTGACGATTTTTCAAGACTTTATTATAAAACAGTTCAAAAATGTTTAATAAGCGTTTACATGGGAAATACAAAAATTTTTATTCAAATTAAATAAATAAGTAAATAATAACAATAATAATACAAAAGGTCAAATTAAAAAAAAAACTTCTTCCGTGGGGCACCCATTTCTTAAAAATTTCCATGGCACAGTTTGCGCTATGGACCTTCCACTCTATTTCTTGTTGCCCCCCCCCCCTTTCGCAAGCATGAATAACTAAATAGTGAAGCACCATTTATACATTTTTGAAGGGACTGCATGAAAAAAACGAATAAATGAAAAATATAGTAGCCATTGTTAATGCGTATTAAACTCTACCGGGACTTTTTTTTGTTTTTCCAACGTTTATAAAGGATTCTAGAATATTGTGATGTGAAATTTTGTGCGCATAGTTTGTTCAAGGAATAAGCATTTGAAAGGTGAAAAAACGTGTGGAGGGGGAAAAAAAACACATTAGTTTCGGAAGAAAGAGATTTAAGTGCTAATAAGGTATGAGTAAGATGACGACTGACGAATGTGCGTTTATCATTATTCTTATATATTTATACGCAATAAATTTGTGTATAACTATAGAAACATAGCTAGTATAGCGAGCATAAAAAATTTCAGTACGTGCAATGTAAATATTATAAGATACAAATATAGCATTTTTTTAAAATTTTCATTATGATATATTTACTGCAATTAATTTTATGGGTTTTTTTTTTTTAAATTCGAATGTAAATATATTTAGCTAAAAATAGATACTAAATGAAACAATTTTTTACTTTACGATTTGATCATCTTCGAGTTTAATAACATTTTCGAAACTAGTACTATTTAGTTTTTAAAAAATGTACTGATGGATTTTTGAAAATAACCAAGAAAGAGATTTATATACACGAGTAATTCAATGCGTGCAGAAGGAATGACTACCTCCTGACTGCTTAATTACTACAAAATTTAGGGGGGAAAAAACTTCCAAAGAAACCTACACCGTCCAAACGAGGTTTCCATAAAAGAGTTTCGGATAATTGAGGCACAACTGTGCTTACAGTAGGGTAGATCGGGGCACGTTTACGACGCAGTGCCCTTTTTTCTAAACGAATTATAAATGGAGAATCAACAGTCATAACAGATTGATGCTGCTCTCTAGCACATGTTCGCATAAGGTTTTGAGCATCAGTCGAACTTCGGTCTAGCATGCAGAAATAATAATCTGTTTTTTACCAAGTTGAGTAAGTTTTGTTTTGAAAGTTTTGAAGCTTATTGTGAATAAATAATGCTTAGTTAAGTAAGAACAAATACATAAAATTAGCATAATTTTATCCATTTTTGAGAATTGTACTAGTATGAACTAAATATTATTAATTTTTTGTTTCATAGTAAAAATTAGTCCAAACTTTGCGACGGGACAAGTTTACGCGTTGACGTCGGAGCACCTTTACGCCCGTTCTTACGGTGTCTTACTTCCCAAACGTGCCATCACGCTTTTTCGCTCCGAACTGTCTCAAACCTTTTTAGTATTTTAACGCTCTTTAGTTTTGAAAATCGCCATTCATTTTTAAATTGAGTTCCAGATTCGTATCTTATGGATTACAATGATGTAGTGCAGTCTTCGTGCCCATTCAGCTTTTACTTTATACACTATTCAGTCTGTAATGAATTTACTTTATTTTAACGATGGTAAGACGTTATGTTCGAAACACTAACAGAACACGGAAGGTGTCAAAATAAATATGTGTAAACGTGCCCCGTCTCAGGGGCAAGTTGACGCAACCGACTTGGACTCCAAAATAATTTTTTAACGGTTAAAAACACAAACTGAGCAACAACTGATAATAACAATTTTGACTCCAATAACTGCTTCATAAAATCGCCATGTATAAAATTTCCCAAGTTAAAACATAAAAGTTAGAAAAATCATTGAAAAAAATCCACGCAAACGTGCCCCTGTCTACCCTAATTTAAAAAGTATGTTAACAGCTAACTTTTTGCATTCTTTTCATCAAAAATAAGGGAAAAGGAATTTTGTATTGACAAATGTATTTAGAGTTCTGCGTTTCGAGAACTTTTGGCCCTTTTTAGGAGATCAAGCTCTTCTACTTGCCCATGCAGAAATCAGGCTAAACACTTACTACGGACCTGGAATGACTTCAAGCAAGAATAAATCTCATATTGACACAATTAATGCACGATCTTTTATTTATTAATGAATCGTTTCTTTTAATGCGCTCCTTCCCCGCACGTTGGTTGCATTTTTGCCCTTGAGCAAAAGCTGTCTGTTCCCTCATCAGCAGTTGGACCGGTTGTCATGTGATGTCAATTATCCGTTGTAAACAATGGGCAACGGCCAGTAGTAAAAAAGCTTGCAGGTAAAATGTAGATAATATTTGCGTAAACATATGGGGGGTTGGGGGGTACGAATATTTCATAACTCAGAGTTTTTAAAGTTATTATATGAGTGGTTGAATTGATGCAGAGTGCTCAACTTGTTGAACTTGAGGGTTACTTTTGTTATCGAGCAAACATTTTTCGACAGATTTTATAGATGTGTAATTTACCAAAGAGCAGGAGTTCAAAATGCCGGTGAAGAAACTTCTGTATAATGAAAAATGTCTGACAACTACAAAAATATGTATTATACTTAGTATGGTATATTACTTACAAAATCAGTAGAGATATAACTATGGAATTCTTGCTTATTATCTCTATTTAAGAGATTTACACTCAAACCAAACTACAGTGACTGCCCGTTTTTAACCGACTTCAAAAAAGGAGATTGTGATT
Source organism: Uloborus diversus (assembly GCF_026930045.1). Taxonomy (NCBI): domain Eukaryota; kingdom Metazoa; phylum Arthropoda; class Arachnida; order Araneae; family Uloboridae; genus Uloborus; species Uloborus diversus. Next base: position 92,339,583 of record NC_072737.1, on the reverse strand, counting down.
TCGTCTTGCGTGCTTTTTATGTATGTTTTCGTATTACTAAAAGAATATTGGACCGATTTGAAAAATTCTTTTTTTGTTTGGAAGGGTATAATTTCCAGATAGTCCCATGTTAATTTTGTCTGGATCTGATGAGGGGTCCTGGAGAAATCTATGAAACTTTAAATTTCATACGCGCGTTGTGGCTACTATCAGCTTTCGTTAGCTGCGCGACACGTCACAAGTCACGTGGTTTTGGCGTGAACGGTGCATTTTTTCAACGGAGGAATCTGGTCTTGAACAGTATTTAATTCTCACGCATCGGGATGTTTGACTTTCACGGCGCCGCCTGTTAATTTTAATAATAGTCTTCTAACGTATTTATTACTCATGTAGCAAATCAGTAAATTAAATGTATTTTGCTACGAAAATAGTTGAATTAATTAATTTAATTTTAAAAAAATTCGCTAATAAATCACTTCATTTAGTCATTAAAGTTTTTTTTTTAATATTTCAGTTTTGAAATATATTTAGAGTTAAATTCAAGGGGAATTGAATATAAAAATCCCCGCCCCCTCCGACAATTAAATTTATATTCCTTAATAAATATATCGTAACTGGTATCCAATTTCTGAAGTTTGACAAGTATTCCAGATTTAATATTTCATGACGCCGTCGATTTAATTTACAGTTATGGCAATACTAATTAACAGACTTCGTTGAAACTTTTTTTATGTACCATGCTTCCCGGTTACTAGAAGACGCCTGGACCGAATAGGAATTTTTTTTTCTGTTTGAAACGGTATACTTCTCCCGGTCGTCTAATGGTCTTCAAGTTCGGGTATGAGGGATCCCGGTGAAATCGAGGGAATTCTTCAAATTTCATACTAGCGCCATGTTGCTTGTAAATTCATAGCGTCTCGCTTAGTGAAACGATTTTTACGGTTTTTTTTATTTATGGATAGCAGTGATCTAATTTAGGTCCCAAACCTATGCTTCACGATATTTGTTCTGTTTATACGGGCCCCGGTCACCTAACTTATATTTAGGGAAATGATCTCCATTAAAAAATAATTCCAACACAAAAAATTTGAAATTTCTACGACATAAACTCAAGTAGATATTCTATTTTAAAGTTTTAAGGGACCATACAGAATATGATTTTGGAACTTATCGCAATTTCAGAAGAATGACAGGTCGTCAAAAAAAGAAAAACAATTTATTTATATTTTTCATTGCTATTCAAAAATAAATGCAAATGTAATGCCGAGATACGAAAAAACACCCTACAAAACCTCGAACAATCTGAAAAAAAAAAAAAAAAAAAAAAAAGCACTCTATTACACATATCGTTTTAAACACTTGTTAACCGCTATATTTTCCCCCAAATGGTGTTATTGACGGCGAGTGAAAAATGGTCTAAGTCACAAAACGCTGCGTTTCATATCTCAGTGAGTATTGGTCGTACTAATTTCAAATTTTTTGTGTTGGAATTGTTTTTCAATGGAGATTATTTCCCTAAATATAAGTTAGGGGACCTGGGGCCATTATAAAAAGTTAAAGTTTGTACTTTTTGACTTATTTTTATTCTTCCTTCAAACTTTCAATATCATTAATCTGCATCTGATTTTGAACATTTTTGCAATTGAAAGTATACATCTAGGACTAACGGTTGAGAAAATAAAGGTCAATTATATTGTTGTAGCGGAATAAGAGGATTGGGAGAGTAACCTTCTTCTCTTTGCAAAAAGTGCATCATTCTCCTTAGTCAAAATTTACGTCTTCGGACTACAGCAAGAGTAGAATATTAAAAAAAAAAGAAAAGAAAAAGCGAATATATTTATGGTTTACAAATTAAGACCTTCCGCATTATGTATCAAGAAATAAATTCGCAGAAATAGTGTCACTAGAACAAAATTCGTGAAAGTAAATTCTCACAAGCAATGTTCCTCTGTAAAAAAAAAAAGTTTCGTCGTTGTCAGCCTGTCAGTCTATTGTGAGTTAAAAAACGAAATACTTTTCACAAATATTTCATTGAATTTTTCCTCAACATTTTATTAACCGTGAACTTATACGTAATTAAGTGACTTCACTTCTTCGCAGAGACATTACAAGCGCTTTTTTTCCCCTCGAGGCTTAAAAATAGTCTTTGACATATTTTTTTGAGGAGTGAGATTCTTTTTGGATAAGTGATTTTTTTTCTGTTTTTCACTATGGTAATTTTTTTGAAAGAAAAAAATGTTTTTATTTCCTTTTTACTTCCTTTTACAAAAAAGGAAGTATTGTATTCGCGAAAAAATTTTCACTCAAAAATCGCCCTTAATTTCCATTTTGCTCACCCCCAAATGAATGTTGAGTTTTTTTTTTCGATTCGACCACATGCGGAAAAGTGCCTAAGAATGTATAGACACGCGAAATATCCATTTTGACCATCACCGAGGTAATTACAACGACTTTTCTCGTGACGTCTGTATGTATGTGCGTATGTGTGTATGTGCGTATGTGCGTATGTGCGTATGTATCTCGCATAACTCAAAAATGGTATGTCCTAGAAAGTTGAAATTTGGTACATAGACTCGTAGTGGGGTCTAGTTGTGCACCTCCCCTTTTGGTTGCTTTCGGATGTTCCTAAGGGGGTCTTTTGCACCTTTTTGGGGGGAAATCATTGTTAATTTCGATGTAAACTCAAGTGGCGTTATAATTTGTCGGACACTTGGCGATATATCGCCAGTCCTTTGGTCGCCAAGTTTTGTCGCCAACTTGGCGACAAATTTGGCGGAGTTTTTTTTTTTTTTTTTTTGGTTTCAATTTGGCCATTGTTGGTGATATTTAGAGAATAAATATTGAATCACATTAAAATAGCGAATAATGGGGAAATGACATTAAATTGGAGTAAAAGGAAGTCATGTGATGCACACATCAGCTCGTTTTCTAATGGGGCTGCTCGTATTGGCTACTAATCGTTCGCAGATGTAGTTCGATCCGCCAATGTGGCATCCAGTCTTTCATGTGTCAGCATTGAGGGTCGGATGTCAATGGCACAGATAATTTTGACGCCCTCATGGAGGCACCTGGGCTCTTTTCGATGCAAACAGCGCTAAGTTTTTTTTTTTTTTTTTATAGCAGAGGACATTCAAAGCCAAGCGATCACGCAAGGGATCATTTACATGCGCATAATCATGCGACATAGGTGGGTGACGATTTTCTGCATCTCGAAAATTCAACAACTGGCTACCCAGGACAAGGCGCAGAAGACCAACGCCTTACCACCATGCCATCGAGCCCACTAAGTGAAAATCTGCTTGGGGGCTATCCACAAATGATGTCACGCGTTGACGCAGTTTGTAAAACTGTGGCAGTTAGTGACACGGGTGGAGTATTAAGAAGTGTGACATCAAGCATATTTTGTAAGGATGTGCTTCTGAAAAATAGCGTGGATCGTGACAACGAGGGGGAGAGGTAAGGTGAAGTGTAACAGGGGGGGGGACAAAAATCTTGAAAAAAAAAATGCGACATCATTTACGAACATCCCCTTGACAAAAGTTTTGAGGTACATTTCCAATTTTCAATGCGTGAAACATGTAGAGGCGTTAACAATATCTCTGCTTCTTTGTGTTGGTGAAATTATTGATGATCGCTATCTAGTGAGAATTGCCGTGTCCACAACGAGTGTTGACGACATGCATTTGTTTACAATTTGAACTGGGCATTGAAGCTGACCCAGTATCCAGATAATCGGACTCAGGGTGAGGGTCGAGGCTTTTGATAACAGACTTGGGGGTGTCCGAGCCAGAGAGTCGCCATCGGCCCCCCATTTCCGGCACCTTAGTCAGAGTTGTATTAGTTTTATCGCAGTAAAATTAAGGAAACGGGGAGAAAACGTACCGAAGTTTCACTTTTCTTAGATTTCATGTCAAGTCGGAACTAAACGCGGAAAACTGAGAACTGCGTCAGCAAGTGTTGACTGATGGATGAAGCTTGAGAATGGACTTCTCTAGCAAGAAGGATTGGCAAAGGAAATTGGAAATTGATGGTTGAATATTGCTTCAACCTTTCATCCAATAATTCTTGTGAAAGAAACTTTAGAGCGTACTCATATAATTTAAAAACGAAATATGTTGAGTAGAGTGTTTTATCAAAAGAAAAGGACTTAAAACATTTTTGTGTGATTCTTTTTTTTTAATACTCCTCTTTATCATAAAAATTAATCTCTATCTCGAAAGCGTGTATAAATATTTAGTAAAATTGTCGCAGCCGGAGTAACTCTGGGGTTGGTGTTGGAGTTATAGCTTGTTATCTGGGAAGTGAAATTGAGTATTGAAAAAAATTTTGGATTCGAGCTTCAGCTACCAGTATGTGTACCAAAACCAGGGACGTATTCAGAGCTGAGGATTTAGGGATATATTCCCCCACTCCCAACCTGAAACTTGAAACTCTTCCTTTTTTGACCATAGAAAAGGACTAAAACTAGCCCCCTTCCGATTTTTCTTTTCTGGCTACGCTACTGACAAAAACTGCATTGAAGAACACTATTAACTAAGCTTTAGACCTGTTGTTTGATTAATGTTTGACTATTTTAGTCTATTAAACGAGAAGATTTCCTTAATTCAGATTTGAAACAGTGAGGTATAAAAATGCAATTGTTCGCATGTACCATTTCCCGACAAAGTATTGTAAAATTTAAGAATCAGTTATCTTGCTTAGATTTGATCAAAGTGGTGTTTTATTCATATTCTAACATACGTTATCTTTCCGACGTAGCAATCATACAAGTGATGTGATAGCCTGTTCTAAAACAGAGGCTGTCCATAAATGACGTCACACTTTTTTTTTTTCAAAATTTTTGACCCCGCTCCCCCCTTGTTACAAAATGTCACACTTCACCTTGCGCCTCTCCTCTTCCTTTGTCACGTGTGCACGTGTCACGCTATTTTTCATAAACATATCCTTATTAAAATGTGTGTCATACTCCTTGTTACCCCTCCCTCCCCCTTGTCACAACCTGTAACAATTTTCCAACCCCCTTCCCTCAACGCGTGACATCATTTGTGGACTACCCTATAGTGCTTGAAACAAGGTTCGAACCGAAAATTCTCTTGGAATTATGTCGGTAAGGCCTGTCCTGCAAAGTGGCTCCACTTTTATGGTTTGAAGGATTGAGGCTTAGGAAATGAATGATGTGACACTTTTTTTCGTCATATTTGACCCCTCCCTCTGTCACAAAATAACATCCTTCATCTTACCGTAGTCACGTGTCACGCTATCTTTATCTTTACTAATAATAAAGCTGTAAGTCTGGATCTCTGTCTGGATGTCTGTGCGCGCATAGCTCTTAGACCGTTCGACCGATTTTTATGAAATTCGGTACAAAATTAGTTTTAGCATGGGGGTGTGCACCTCGAAGCGATTTTTCGAAAATTCGATTTTGTTCTTTTTCTATTCCAATTTTAAGAACATTTTTCCGAGCAAATTATCACAACATGGACTAGTAAATTACCAAATTATCATAACGTGAAACCGTTACATGGGCGAACATAGCAAATTGGCGGGAAATTCAAAGATATCATTATTTGTAAAAATACAGGCGAACCAAATGACCTTTTAATTTTCTACTACGGGCAAGGCCGTGTGGGTACCGCTGGTATTACATAAAAATATTGTTTTAGAAATGCATGATGTCACTTTTGTTACGTCCGTCCTCCTCCTTGTGACTAACTGTCACAATTTCATGCCCCCTTCCCCCAAAGGGTATAATACTCAATGCATATGGTATCGAGGAACAACTAAAACTATGGTCACATGTATGTGCATAAATACACTGATTTCTCAAAGCCAGCGGGCAATTGCCCCTGCCCGACCCCCTTAAATGACAGGCCAGCCTCTAAACTATCCCGCTTTCCACCTGCTGGTGTGCAAGCAATAACGTTTTTCTTCAGTGCACGACGTTTATGTAACATTCCCCCCCCCCCTCATGCTCAGAACATTTAATTATTAAGCAATATTTCTTTCCTGCAAATTGTTTTTATCTCTGTAAATAAGATTTCAAACTAAGTGTGAGTAATTACCATCTTAAGAAAAAGAAATTTTTCATGTGCAATAGATTTTTTTCCCTTTGTTATGTCAACGAAGAGCAAAGCAAATAATTGTCTGTTACAGGGTACTTTAGTTAAATTATTCTGAATTTTAAAGAGGAATAGGGGACACTACGTAGATTCGGAGTCACGTACAGTGTGATGTCAAAATTACAAGGACAACAAAAAATTGCGCAGAAAAAAAAAATCTGAAATAATTCAGTGATAAGTACGCACGGAAATGCTTTTCCTTACTAAAAACCATTTTGGAACGCAGAACATTTGAAAATACAAAATGTAGATATTTTGCCATAATTAATAAAATGTCATTGTAAGATCTGAACGAAATTATAGGGACAAAGTGTGTTTTTCCCTGAAACACCCTAATAATTGACTATTTCGCACTTTTTTCAATCATTTTTATCAGTCTTGACGTTGGGGAAGCTAAAGAACGTTCTTGGAAGTTTTAATCCTTACCTTTTCGATGGAAAAAAAGAGTTCTAGTTTGTTTCAATATTGAATGCCATTTTTTTCTTTTTAGGCTTCGTGCTTGCATCACAAAGCTTCCATTAAATTTAGATCGATCCTTTTGGTAGGCCAGTAAAGTAATTTCACGAAATTAGTATCAAGCCATGATTTTAAAGTTTTAGAAACATGTAAGGCTGGCATTATCCAGCTGGAGCAATTGTCTTCATTCGTAATGAACGGTGCTTTCGATAAAAAACTTATTGCCCAGCGCATCAGCATAGTTCTCAAAATTCATTCTTCTCTACATAAACTTTTTTGGAGTAGTTTCCATCCATTCTGAAGCTTCCTCAGACCATAAATGAGCCACCTCCAACTGTACGCTTTGAGAATTATTTTATCTTTCATAGGGGTCATTCCATGCGAAATGAGCAAATCAGCTGTGGCTGACATGTCACAGATTTTAATGAAAATTTTTATTTAGGTAAACCATGCATATCTATGAGGAAATGCAAAGTATGGAAGTTTAAAAACTGTTTGTTGCTTTGTTATTGAAATTAGAAGTTGATGCTTACGCTAAGCCTAAATTTTCAGAGTTCATTGCTGCCAGTTTGTGACTCAATAACTCCATAAGTTATAAACGTACACTTAAAAAACAAATATTTACGCATTCTATAAACAAATCTCTATTGGGAAAGAGCAAAGTAAAATTTATTCGGATCTTTTTTTGAATCTGAGATATTAACAAATATTGAAATTTTGACAATTTACTTGATTTCAAATCACTCTTCTAGCTCTTTTTAATGAAAAAATAACAGTAAAAATGATTCAGATTGAAAAACTATCTATAACTAACTATCCACTCTAATTTAGTAATTATTTAATAATTTCTTGATGACGAAATCGTACTTTAAAAAATCGAAAATTTCATTTTTTCCTCTATTTCAGATGTTTTTTTTTTTTTTTGAAGATGAGGGAATGCTCTAAATTTACTCAAGTTTTTTTAAGTAACATATTGAAGTGTCTTTTAGATGCTACTAAATTTTAATCATTGGTATCAGCGTATTTTAGTTACTAAAGAAACTTGAACTAATGCAAAATTTCATTAGTTAAATCATTTTATTATAAGTTTAGCAAAACTAACCATTTCTTTTGTGTTTCATTTTCTCAAAAGCATGTTTATGAAGTACTTGCTAAAATGTACATTTTTTAAAAATCGAAATAAATGTTAGATATACTTGCTTTTGCATCATTGAGTCGTTTATCTAGTTTTTTGAATTCTCGTAATTTCACATAAAGGTCAATCCATACAGGTTCCATAAAGTATAAACTACTCATTCATGTTCAAATATTTCTAAGTTATAAAATTAAAATAATTATTTTGAAAATTACAATATGTTTTTTCAGTATAATGTGTTATATAGGGCACAATATACGTAATTTACGAAGGTGCAATGAAGTTTTCACACTTTTTATTTCTGTTTTAGTGTGTGAATTGACTAGCAAAATTGCTCAATTTCAAAGACATGTATATTTTTTACAAACCAAATACAAAAAACAATATGTATAACATGTATAGTACTTGAATGGAATATTCAATTGGGTAAGAAATTTTATTTTTAATTCCATCCCCTTTTGGTTTACAGGGGTCTAAAAATGTCATTTTTCCGATTTTTGAGGGGCTGTAATTTATAAAGGGTGCACAAACACACAGCAACAGTTACATATTCTTTTTAGCATGGTTCCAGTGATTAGTTTTTGCCGTATTTCATTTTGTGTTTCCGTCCCCTACGCGAGTTATCCTCCTTTGAAATGAGTAACATTTTTACATTTGACCCTGAACGTTAACCTGTTGCCGTTATTTTAATTATTAACTTACAGCTACGTAACTCAGCATGTAAGACAATCAATGTATGCACTTTAACATCAAAGCGTTAAATTAACTGTCATAAATGTAATTCAAATAGATTTTGGCCAAAATTCAAAGATCTAAAAGTCCCATTTTTGACTACGAAAATCACCTTTGATGACCTCTAAAAAATCAAAGGTCCAGTTGAGAGAAAAAATAAAAGTGGTTTTAAACATCTTTCATATCCAGCTTTTAGGGATATGAATTTCAAAAAAATTAAAAATGGTCGAACGTACCCATCCGTCGAACCTGCATGGATTGACCCATGAAACGCAAAGAAAATGCTATTTTTATGAATTTTATTTTGCGTTTGGAAATCAAAAACCAATTTCGAGTTTCTTCAAGCAAATAGTAGAAATACAGCTCTATATTCTTGTAAAATTTTAAAGTTGTCTGAATTTTCCCTCATTTGAATTTTTGTGTCTATGTGAAGGAGAAAATCATCGTTTTACAAAATGTCACTAAGTTTAAAACTGATTTTGAAGACAAAGGAGTTAAAATACAACTTCAAAAATAAGGTATTTCTTTTATGATACTTAGCACATTATTGGGTATTAATTTCATCAAAGCTAATGCATTCCTTAAAGATTGAGATTAAAAAACAAAATGCTTAGTTATGAGAAAATTGAAATATTTTCAGTTTTTGAAACTCGTTTAAAAGTTAACTATAATAACTTCGAAAATTTTACTGACATCAGATTAATTACCCTACTCCATAGATTGCAACAACATATAACTTTTATGTTTTCATTAAATAGTTAATAAGATACAAGCCTTCAAAAATGCAACATTTAGCATTTATGAGAATGCTGTTCAATTTGACCAATTTTCAATCGCATGTAACTATTCAAATAAAAAATTTTAAGCAAAAATATTTTAGATATTTTTATATAGGCAAAAAAGGAACCTGTATACCAAATTTCATAAAAATCTGTTACCATGCGGCCACTACTTTTTTGCGAATTTTGCTCATTTCGTATGGAATGACCCATAGAGATCGTACCAGAAGTAGCAAAAAGCATCTAGTTCATCCAAATTAAACTTTTTCTCTTAAGAAAATGTTACATTATACCACTTTTTTCCTTTTACCTGTAGTGCATTTTTGGCACACTCAACCCTTGGTCTCTCATGAACTTCTGTAAGAGTCGGTCGTGACACCAGTTTTACATAAAAAAAAAACTTTTTCTCTTTTTGTGAAACACGTTGAACCTGCATCTAAACTTGAATTCTCATTTAATTTCCGAAGATTTTTTTCTTTCTTTTTTTTTTTTTTGAGCAAGCTCGTCCTGTTATTTTTTCATTCGTACATAAGCAAATGATGGCCCCAGTTCATCTTTGCCGTTCATATTTCGTTTGATTTTTGTGAAAGATATAAATGAATGATCAGTATCTATATGCAGATTTGTTGCAATTTGACATGCCGTAGTTCGTGAAATTTTCAAAACAACCACTTTCCCTTTCTCAAATTCTGAAGGTTTTGTGCCTACGGCATGACTAAAATCCTTATCCTATGAATCAAAAATCCTTATTTGGCTGTTTAGTGCTCTCAGCACTAGCCAACGAGAAGCTCCAATTTCAAATTAAGTTTCGAATTCTAAGCCTTTTTTTTTTCACTAATGCTACTGTCAGTAGAGTTCACTCTGGATTTAGTAAATTTCTTTTTTATAGTAAAATTAATTATGCAAACATAAAATCATTTTTGTACTATTATGCTGTAATGAAGAATAAAAAAGAAATGAAAATCTTAGAACTTCAATAATCTATAATGGATATAATTTACGACATAAAAACAGCTAAGAAATTTTGTTTTCTTTTTCAAGCCACCAATGGCTCGTGCTATCTCACAAATTGCATTTTTGCAATGAAAGAAATATTTACAGCACATAGCATTTCAGGTATTTGTTTTATATTTTGCATAAAAGAAATTCTGATCACTAAATTTTTTTTGTCAACATTTCAATAATTGAAAAAATGCAGCTAGTAGCTTCACGAAAAGTTGTAAGAATAAAGCTAAATATTTGTTTCAATTGATTGGGAGAGATGAAACTTAAGTCGCCAAGGAACATAAACAAGAAGAAAATATTTCACTCTCAACTGACTTTTTTTTTTTTTTTTCAATATTGCTTTCTGTTTCGCCAAACATTCATTTGATTACTTTATGTTGCGGATAGTGACACATGATTTACATAATTCCCATGTATATTTTCATATTTATGCAGAACGCATTTCATATTCAATTATACATCTTTTTTAGAATACTTTATTGTGATAGCTATTGCGTTCTACGATAGTGGACGGGAAAATTTAAAGTATGTCGTTCTCGTTTAAATATGAGTCTATAATAGTTAAAATTTAAATTTTCCATTTATGTTTACTTCGTTATGATATTGATAATTAAGACATTATTTTTCGATAATAAGAGTCTTTAAAATTCATGCGGATATGATACAATGTATTGAAAATTTCGGTTACTGTAATATTGTTATTCCCTTCGTTCTTTCTTATATATTTATTCAATTTAAAGAAAAAAAAAGAGCGTTTACTTGGAAAGTAATCTATTATTTTCTTCTTTGATCAATGTTAATATGTTTGGTGAACTACTGTTCTCAAAATAATAGCTTTAGTATGTTAAGAGACATAAATTAAAGCGATTTCCTCTGAGTCAGCCTTTTTTCGATCACGTGACGAAACCAGTGATTGGGCTTCTATATAGGAGGTGGTGGTCAGACACGGGCATGTGAAGTTTCAAGTTACTTTTGCCCCGGGTCAGACATGGGTATGTGAAATTTGCCGGTAACTTTTGCCAGTGTTAGATACAGGAAAATGAGTTACGTGGTTTAAATCAAACATTTTTTATGCTTTCGTACCAAAGGGTAAATTTCTATGCCTTCAAAATCCCTCTACTGAGAAAAGAAGCGCTGTGTCTGCAACGCTGTGTTATTCTGAATCGTCATTATGTCCCTTGCACCTCTTGCTTGAAGTGCTGAAACGTTTAACCGTAGCAACATCCATACATAAACAATCCGAGCACTTAGTAAAACTAGGGTTTTAAATGAAAACATCATTAGTTTGGATTAAAATGAATGTAGTTTCCATTGCTGGTACTTTTAATAACCGGTAATAAAACGAAGAAGGATTTCTAATTTCAATTTTTACCCATTTCGTATGAAAAATGGTTCTCCACTCTTTCGTGTGAAAGTAAGAAACATCGAAGATGAACTAGTTTCTCCCTGATTGATTGATTGACTAATAGTGCCTGAAAACTCGTGATGGCTTGTGATCACATTCGACCTTATTGTGGAGGAAAAGTTCTACTTCTCTTGAAAAGGAGAACCTTGAAGAGGGCGACACATGAATAAATATCTAGAACCTTTCACGTCTTCTCATTCAGCTGATTTGTTCTCAATGGCGCGATATTCTTCCGGCAATGCTTTAAGACTGACATTTTTGGGCGATTCACTCGTTTTTGAAGCAGATCAAGCGTGTTCTTAAAACGGGAAGAGAAAAAAATGATCTGTATCCTGTTCAGGTTGTAATTTTGGCCCTTTAATTGTACGTTTCTGGTGGAATCAAGGAGGAAATGTGAGTAGGAGATAGTATAAAGCAGTAAAATTCCCTTTTAGAAATAAACAGCTACGATACCAGGCGGAGTTTTCACAACTTATTCGAAAGAATTTTTAGGAATATTTTTGATCATTTGTAGAAAAAATATTTTCTTTTTCAGAAGACGAAAAAAAAATTGCATTGTATTTAATTTTTGTGTTTAAGTTTAGAGATAATTGGTCCAAACGATAAGAGAACCCTCCCTCTGGTTTTTAGTAAGAGACAGTACTAGTAAGGTCTTTGGTACTAGTAGCTCTAGTAGGTGCTGCTATACAGCATGATTTAGAAAAACTTTTCAGTAAAGGGTCTAAGGTTTGCACTTTGTTCGTGTTTCACTCCGAATTTACAAAAGTTCTCGTACATTCCTTTGCTTCTTGCTACCTCAATTGCAAACCTGCTAAAGATACTTTTTGTCAAAAACTGCCACGGTTGTTGGTATACTGTTTTAGCAATTGAAATGCACTAAAATAGTAATAATAGCTAATTAATAAATGCAAAAACAGATTAAAAGTACTAATGTACGATATACTAATATCCTTTATAAAACAGCTTTTCGTACTTTCTCAGGAGGTGAAAAATAAGGAATTGAGTATTTGGAACTTGGAAATGCATCAGGACAATCAAAACGAAGTTCTCTCACAATTTTTTGGCTTCAAACCCTAACCTGCTTTTGTTCCCGGTAATAAAAGCAAAAATATTTAGCTTTAAACTCTTTCCTGCAAACATAAGTTGCGATGACTTTGAACGGAATCGTACGGATGGAGGGATGGGGGCAAATGTTTGAACAAGCAGAGAGAGAGAGGGGGGAAGGTGGGAGAAGAGAGGGAGAGAGAGGAAAAAGCAACGGTTGATGGGATGTTTTGAATCCACTACTCGTCTTTTTTGTGTACCCACAAACCCTGCGGGGGGCAGTCACGCTGGAAAGAGGGAGGGAATGATGGCCCGTGCGTCTTCGCTCTGCGGTTTTTATTTACGCTCGACGGTTACTTTCTTTTTCTTCAAACGAATTCTCCGTTTACATTTGAATGCGCTCTCATTAATGCATGGCGTGGTGAACAATAGTGAGCTATGTGAAATTGATACCATGACGGTATAACAGGGACCAATTTAGAAATTTGGGGGAAGCAGAGCCGGAATAGAAGGAGTAGTCTTAAAATTAACTGTAAATCTTAAGCTCAAAATGTTGCTTTTCAAGGTTCATTTGTTAGATTATTTTTATTTGACATGGAACTTTAAATATTATTTCTTTAAAAAGAAAAAAGAAAAATATTATTTGAAAAATTGTGAAAAAAATAATATAATGATAATTACGTTATAAGTAAGGTAAGTGGTTTTGGGGGTACTAGACCCAGGCCTCACGAGACTATTAAAATGTTTACAGCGCAGCAAATTAGCAAATGCTTAGAAGGACATATTTACGTAAAGTGGGATTGATAAGAGCTTAGGTCCTCATACTAACTCAGGCCCTCTTCTCGGCAACTGAAATACAAGAAAATCACAGTACAGTACACACATTGTACATACGGTTTTTAATTCAATAAAAACAAACGAATAATGAATGGAATTGATACTTAAATTACAGTAATCAAAAACTGAGCGTATGTTACCTATGTATCTATGTCCGAGTTACTTCTTCCAAATGCCAGTGATCTGACCATCGAACCAAGTATCGATAGATTCTTAATTTCGATATAAAATCCCTAATTTTCGAAAGTTTTCCTCCATTCAAATTATTATTCAGTGCTTCAACTCAACTTTCCGTAATAATGCTTTTATTAAAATTTGTAGAGTGAAGAAAATCATTGAGAAGAAAGATCTGTTGCCAATTTTGTTTCTCGAATATGAGCAAATAAAATTTTGGTTTTTGTTTTGAGGTTTTTCCTGTAGTCGGAAGATTAAAAATGTTTCCTTTATGGTTATTTTTCGGCAATATGGCGCAAAGGTTTACTGATTTATTATTATTATTATTTATTTATTTATTTTTTGTTCCAAGCCCGATTGTTGAACACGCGTCACTTGACAAAACTTTTATTTGAGAGGTAGACCGTGCAAAGCCTGGCGACGCAGCTAGCAAAATATTAAATGACAATATATTTAACAAACGCACATAATTACATGTGCAGCTGTACAAAGCCAATTCAATTTGTTAGAGAAAAACATGTTGATTTATAACCCCGGAGTGTGGAGATCAGAGTAGTAATCTGGTTCTGAATGTCCCCATCGCTCAACTATTGCTGATTAAAGAAAGAAAAAAAAACACACACACACACACACCATAAACCAGTTTCAAATTTGTCGTACGCACGACAGGGGCGGATCCAGAAAATTTTGTAAGGGGATCATGTTTCAATCGCCAGTGTTTTCCTCCAACGTAAAAAAAGTATCAGTCAAGCAGGTGTGACCACCCCTCAAGGAAGTCGGCGCATCCCCTCATATGCTACAGAGCACCGTCTTCCAAATGAAATCAAAACCCTTTCAATTTACAGCCTCTCCTACATTTTTCAATGGCACAGCCTGTACCTCCCCTCATTCCCTTAAATGTTCCTCAAAACTCATATTTCTTCAGGCAAACAGGCTGGTCACGTTACTGTAAGCTTTGACTGTATAAGATTACAGCTATAAAATAGATGAAAAAAGCACAAACGACATGTGGTTTGAAGTGGAAGAGAACTCTGCAAAAACGTTAAACTCATTAAAGATGATTGTTCTTTTGAAAATGAACAAAAAACTCAAAATAGCAATAGCCCAGCAAGCCAACCAAGTCAATCTTTTGAATTATGGCGCACTGAGAAGAAATACTTTGCATAACCAAGATAAGTAAGGTTAACATTGGTTCTATGTACTATTTTCCGGTTTAAAAAAAAATGAAGTTTAATAAGAATCATAGTAAAATTCTTGTCACAGGGGGGTCAGCTGACCCTTTGACCCTCCCTAAATCCGCCCCTGACGCACGACCATAGTGATGTTCCTCAGAAAAAAAAAAAACAAACCACGAGCGTGAAAGATTTTTTAGAAGAACGAAGCATTTTTCCGTAGATTTAAGGGTGGCGGAGGACGGTTTGTTCCTTTCTAAGATAAAAAATTGGCTATATTATTTTTCGTATTAGACTTCTCAAGCTGTACCAGGTGAGTGTGTAGTTATGTGCATAAACGAAATTGGATATGACTGCACTGCCAACTCATTAGCTTTTAATAATTAAAAAATTGAGCGTCATTTTTTACTTTTAAATTACATGCCAAAATTTAAAGTAATTCTCAAGTTTTATGAAGGAATTCTCAAGATTTTACAGATGTTTTAAGAGAAAAAAGAACCTTTAACAGAAAGGAAATGGAATCGAGAAAGAGGAAAAATTTTCGTCTCTAATGCGAGATATAAAATGATTAATAAAATCAAGATTTTAAAATTCATTTCACATTTCTTAAAGCTCTTCTTTGTTTCTTAATGAAGAAGGAAGAATTAGTCGGCTTAATAATTCGAATCCGAAGAGGAACGGGGAAAAAATCGGATACTCTGAATTCGATTTTAAAAAATTTAAAAGAAAACGATGGTGGGCAACAAATAAAATTAGTGCATTGTCCTCAAAAAAACATAGGCCCTGGTAAAATCAGCATTCTACACAAACATAGAAATTGAATTGCAGACAGGTGTGCAAAGAGTCCCCATTTCATTGCAAAACTACAAAAGATATGGGGATAATATGACTTTACCCCAAGCTAATTTATTTGGAAAAAATTCATATTTTCAATGAACTGATGCACAGTTTCTGAGTTATTAAATCATAATGTAAAATTTCTTTTAAGAATATTAAAAACAAATGTGTGAATGTTTAAAATAGTTGTTTAATGGGTTCATAAAAGCATTTTTTTCGAAACGAATCTGAAAAGAAATGAATATTGCCGGAAGTAAAAATAAATAATTAGCGTAATAGAAATCTATTATCTAGATTGGAAATCTGTGTAGAATAGAAATCTGTTATCTGGCAAACTTTGTAATATGTTTTACTTCTTCTACAAAGAGTGATAATTTTAACCCCTCCCTTTGCGAAATCCTTCTACTTTGTTCATTGCTTCGACAATATGAATAAAGATGGAAAATATTTTTGAGCCCCTCTCTTTTTGAAATCCTTAGACAGGTTAAATAACAAATAACAAAGATTTTCTTCTAAAATAATTTTCCCACGAAGCTATCCACGTTTAAAATTTACCCATACACATCCCACCTATCGGCGTCATTTGTTTTTCAACTTCGCCGACGCCTAGATGGCGACTGAACAAATTAAATCCCCTAGTCAAGAAGTCACTTAAGTGATGTGTCACCAAACGATAAACGTGAATAGCACGATTTGTCCGCATGAGCAAGAAGTCAACTTCGGAAACACCCCCTTGGCATTTGAATTCTCTGGAGACTGAAACTAAACGGCTTGTTTGATTGCTTGTCCAAACGAAGTTGAACATGAGCTTATCGCCGATGTGAAGTGATTCAAATAATCGTTGGTGCTTTTACCCGTGGGAATCTCGCCTTTTAGTGACACCGCGACTGATTCCTGTCCAATCAGTACCTGTGGGCGAGTTTAAGAAACCTTACAAATACTGAATTTTGTTTGACGAAAAATTAGTGATACCAAGTGATCCTGACTATAATTTCGCACTGCTAACTTTCGGAGACACAGAAATAGTGTTTGGGAGTGGCACCGAAAAGTAAAAACTGCCCCCCCCCCCAAATAAAATTATTTATTAAAAAAAGCTCTCTCATGAGGCTCCTTGCAAATAATCACTTTTTTTTCTATTAAAGAAGAATTAATGAACGAATCACTATATTACATGCATTTAATTTCGAAACTCGTTAGTATTATGCATCATTTCACACTGGCCGTGGAATGCAATATTGCTCCTTTTGCAAACCAGAATGATTTTATTCAAATATGCTCTCTTTGTGTGTATGTTTTTTTTCCCTACGAATTAGTTTTAAGAATATTACTTATGTTGTAGAGAAATAAATTTTAAAAAGTGGCAATTTCATGGTTAAAATAATTTTGTTCCTTCAAAAGGGGCACGCCCCCCTCTCCGGGATCTGTGCCAACGATGGCTTTTGATCAATATTTAACAAGGTAACTCTAAAAAGTGATTTTGCTCTTTAAGACACGTTTCAGTTTTCGAGCTCAATTGGAAAACAATGAACTAATATACATACAAAGTATCATGCATTAAAATTCAAATGTCAATGCATTTTTGTATTCTTTTATGAGGAATTAAAAGTGTTAAAATGTTTTTTTTTAAGTCATCATTCGATTATAAAGTCATTCGGTTGACAGGGATACCTATCTCTCCAAAAATGATGGCCCACTCTCTCAAATGCTATAGAGCTCCAACCCCATCCCCCGCCCCAAGAATTGAGATTCACTCAAAAAGAGACTAAGACCTCCCCAAAAGAACGCACCTAAAAATTTCAATGGCGTAATCCCCCCCCCCCCCGTAACTACTTATGTTACCTCTCCTCTCTAAAATGGGTTAGTTAGGGTTTTTTTAACGATAAATAATAGAAACTTTGCAGACAGTTCAACGTACTTAGCAATTAGTAACGAACCACAAGCCAAAACTCCGTTTTTCCTCGTATTTAATGCACCCTTTGCAATGCTCATGCCATCTTTGTTTTTACACTTAATAACCGGAAGAGGTGAGAAGAAAGATCTATTTTTCTCGTGCGACCATTCAATACCGCAAATGGAAGATGATTGCTCGTTCAGTAGAGAGAACACAGGGGAGGTGGGAGGAGGGAGGAACATATTACAAGGATATCCCTCACTCGTTAGATAGCTTCGTAGTAATGGTGCAACTAGAATCTGCGTAGCTTTAACAATTCTACCAGGTTAGGCTTGTCCCGACTATAGATCAATGTTTTCAAATATAACTGACTCACAAAACTATGTATGCTAATAGTTTTTCCATGGAGTCTTAACCAAGGACGGATACAAGGGAGGGGTGACGAGGGCGATCGCCTTTCCCTTGAGGAACTCAACATCGAAATTTTTTCCGAATTGAAGTTCTAAAACGCAAGTGTAGGCCATTTCTGATGATGTTAAGGAAAAGAATGCAGTTGAAATTTGCCCCCCTCCCTCCCCGGAAACTTTTCGGAATTGAAGTTTCAAAAAGGCAATTTTAGACGATCTTTGACGATGTTCGTTGTTTGGAGGCCTTGCCCCGCATTTTGGAAAATTTGTCTTAAAGACTTGATTCTAGACCTCTCAGGTAGTGTTAGGGGAAAGAATGGGTTCAGTGACTTTCCTTAGGTCATTTTTTGAAGGTGCAGTTTCAGAAAGAACAATTTTTGATGATCTTCGATGATGTTAGGGAGAGGGAGTTCTAAAACGTTCCCCCTGAGCTATCACGAAATTATTATTATTTTTAAAGCAATTTTAGAATACTTCTTTCAACGGAAAAGGAAATAATACGTTTAGGGGCTTTGCTAAATCTGTATATCTTAGTTGTTTTGGATAAAAATGCTGTGACATCACTTCCCCACCCCCAAGCATTTGTAATCAGATACATAGTTAAACATCCGTGAAACGTAAGTTAAAAAACCAACCGCCCCCTCCTTGAAACGTTTGTGGATCCGCTCTTGATTTCTTCATCAACTTTTTCTTCATTAATGATGATTGCTCATTTGAATCCTATTTTAACTAAGGTTTTCATTGTTTTTTCATGCATCGAGAAGAGTTCTCGTTATCCAGATAGGCCTCGAGGCACTCCAAGAATGAATTGGTTACAAGAATTTCAGAAATGATCCTGAAATATGTCCGAAAACTCCCGGTGGTCGAGAGATGGTGAAATCAGTGTTCGTGCCACTGGCGGAAGAGGAGGATAGGAAGTGGGTTTATCTCTCCCCCCTAATGAGCCGGGGGGACCCACACCTCTCTCTCTCTTGTTTTCGTTTCTGAGAAACAGAGTCTTGGCCACCCCAGTCGAAATAAAGATACTGCCGCGGTGGCGGAGGAAATGGTTTTCTTTTTGCGGCCTTTTGTTGCGCCAAAAAACACTCCCGTTATCGGGTGGTCGCTCGCGCTAAATGACCGGTTTTAAGGGACGGCGGAATGCTTTTACGCGGGATCTGATTTATTTGTTTGGTTTTCGAGCCGGACGGTCCTTGCATTCCCCGCGCGAAGGGAGGACCCGCCCCCAGGCCAATCGAAACGCGAATGGGCGATGATTTGTATCCGCATCTTCACCCATCTCTATAAAGAAAGCACACGGCCGGTGTGATCAGTCGCGGAGATGACCGCTAAGTACACGACGACCTGAGACGAGCGCTGCTCCGTGGAGAAGAGGAGATTCAGGAGAGAAAAAAAAGGTAAGCGACACTTATCCTCCGAAAAGAAGAAGGGATAAAGATCGGATGTCTTTGAGTCGGGGAGTACAATCCTTACCTAACAGCTGGGGATGATCAGCATCTTCTTTCGCGTGTTCTTTCTTTCTTCGATGATTTTTAAAATGCTTTCTCAAATCCAAAAAGGAAGAAATACCGACATCCTTTACCTGACTTGTCGGGATGATCAAAAGCATTTTTCGCATGTTCTTTCTTTCTTCTTCTTCTTCTTATTTATTTATTTATTTATTTATTATTTTTTTTTTTTTGATAATTTTTTAAACTACTTTTTAAATTCAAAATGTAGAAAGAAGAACGGATGTCTTCATGTCAGGGGGACAATTTTCAGTTGAATACTCAGGATGATCAACATTTTCTTTCGCGTGTTCTTTTTTTTTTTTTTTTAATGCTTTCTCAATTCCAAAAAGAGGAATGAAGAAAGAACAACAGCCTTTATTTGACTTGTCGGGATGATCATAGTCATTTTTCACATGCTCTTTCTTCTTTTTTTGATGATTTTTTAAAATTGCTTTTAAAATTCAAAACTTAGAAAGAAGAACGGATGTCTTCATGTCAGAGGGACAATTTTTAGCTGAAAACTCAGGATGATCAACGTCTTCTTTCGTGTGTTCTTTCTTTCTTTTTTCGATTATTTTTAAAATGCCATCTCAAATCCAAAAAGAGGAATGAAGAAAGAACGACACAATTTACCTGACTTGTCGGGATGATCATAATAATTTTTCACATGCTCTTTTTTTTTTGATGATTTTTTTAAATTGCTTTTAAAATTTAAAACGTTGAAAGAACAGATATCTTCATGTCAAAGGGACAACCTTTACCTGAAAACTCAGGATGATCAACATCTTCTTTAATTCGTTCTTTCTTTCTTTTTTCGATGATTTAATTTTCTTTTAAAATTCAAAAATTCCTTCAGTCAAAAAAAAGAAGGAAGAAAAAAAATAGATGTATTTGTATCAGAGAGTACAATTTTTATCTGATAACTCAAGATAATCAGCATCTTCCTTCGAGTGTTCTTTCTTTCTTTTTCCGATGAATTTTTAACTGCTTTTGCGAGATTTTAACGAACCTCATTATATTTTATGCGCTTTAACAATGAATTAACAATGAAGACGATATGCAACCATAACTATCGACAAACTATTACCTTTATATCGTTGCCTCAGAGAAACAGTAAGATATCTAATCCCAGAAATAACACCAAAATAGCGTCGACGATATGAAGATAATCATATGGAGACAATAACAAAACGAAGCGTTACTGTTTCGGAAATCGTTTTCAAGATGATAACTATTGGACAAGTTTTAAATTTAGGGATGTACGTCTGATATTTAAAAAGCTCAAAACTGATTATAGCACTAGATTCACTTCCAATTCAGGCTTAAAATTCTTGTGTTTTAAAAAACAAAAATCTTTCACTATTAGAACTAACTCTGTTGGGTTTATAAATATTTTTCTATTAAACAAAATCCTTTAAGCTTAGAGTGCCCCCCCCCCCCAAAAAAAATGATATATGCGACTGTGTTTAGTGCAATTGCTTTCAAATTTTATTTCATGCTCTTATCGAATTTTGAAGTTTTAATTTGGGATTTAATTCTTAGTTTAAATTCTGATAAAAATACTTTTGAAGGAAAGTATTTTCCTTACACAAATGTCTTGTTAATAAAAATTTCTTTTCGTGTACTGCATTTTGAAGAATTCCTTTGAATTAAACAAGCTTATACAGGGTGGCGACAGGAACTGTGAAAAAAAGTTCCCTGACTTTTCCCTGACTTCCCTGATTAAGTTCACCAAATTTCCCTGATTTACGTTACCAATGATAATGGTTTTCTTTCTTTGCTCTACTTGAAATTCATTGTATATTTGTATAAAATGCAGTATTTTTAACGTTTTAAGTTGTGTAAAGTTGTTGAACTAAAGATATATTTTCAAAAGATGTTACTTTTTTTAATAAAATGGTTTAAAAAATGTATCAAGTCAATTTTGGGGGGGGGGGGACCTACAAAACAGTATATTAAATTTTTCTAAAATGGAAAGATTATAGAAAATTAAAAAAAAAAATTACTTCACTTCCAGAAACCACTTAGCATAAGAATTTTTAGAAACTATTAAAATTACTCTTAAAAACATATGTGTATTTAAGAACTAAAAAGTATTTAAAATTATTTTGAACTAAGTTTTCAAACAGTATAATAATTGTTGTAAGAATCACAAGTAATAGTGAAACAATAGAAGTAATGTAGTTATTCTTATATAACTAATTGACATATTTATGCAAAACAGATGAAACCATTTGACATCCATTCATAGGGAGTTTTTCTCTAATCAAGAACATAGGTTCTAATGAATGAATACAGCATTTTAACAAAAAAAAAAAAAAATTACTTAAGTACACAAGTTAACTCTATTTAAAATTATTTCAGTATGTAACGAAAAAAAATCTTAGATTGCTTTTGTAACAAACAACTTTGAAATGCAAGAAAAAAAAAGCAATTAGTTAATTTCAAAACATATAAAAGAATACAACTTGGTTATAAAATTAAAGAATCACTTAAGTCTGAAGAAAAGAAAACCTTTATATTCTGCGGTGACAACAAATAGTATGATGGCAAAAAACAAAGTTTTTTTAATTCAAAGTTCAATTTTAGCAATTAAATTGAAAATGCAAAGAAGTGATAACTTTTAAGCTTTTATAGTATTAATTGAAAAACCAAGGATTTCTTCTTGAGATCGTGATTACAGTACGCTAATTACTTCAAGACAATGGAATAAAGGCAAAGAAGCTAATGCATTAATGAAGGTTTCCTCTTTGCATGTATGGTTGTTTATTTTACGTAGCATTGAAAGCGTAAAAGGAAATTGCAAGCTAGGGAAAATAAACCTAACAGACACAGAACCAATCTTAGGAAGTCCATCCTGTGGTTAATAAGTAAGGTTCAATACTTTGACGTTGAGGAAAAAAGATGCACAAATAATGCGGCAGTGTATAATCACACGTCATTAATTTTACTTTTTTTTTGAACAGATAATTGGCGGAAAATGCGTAGGGAGTTAGAGTACTTAATTTTGTAAAGCAAAAAAAAAATTTTTTTTCTTCATAAAATAAATTTTCCCTGATTTTTTGTTATTTTTTCAAAATTCCCTGATATTTCCCTGACTTTTCCCTGATTAATAAAGTTCCCTGACTTTTCCCTGATCTCCCTAATCTGTCGCCACCCTGTTATATATGGTTGAAAAGGATTTTTTTTTATTATGGTTTTAGTCAAAGAAAGACTTCGAAAAGCTGCACTGCGTTTTCGTACTCTCTGTATAAGAACGAATGTATAGAGGAGCTAACTTTCTCCATTAAGAAAGCAACTCCTAGAACCGATTTAAAGTTGTAGAGAGACTAGATTAATTTGTTAATGAAACTCTTTTATGTTATACGGCAGTTGTGTTGCATGCAACAAGTTTTCCCACACTATCCTTGAATTGAAAGCGGGAAAAATCTGAAAAAAACATGTTAATTTTACACGCTGATACTTTTCACAAGAGTGATTTTGACAGTTTTTAGTATTTTTTTGACCCTGGTTAACTCTTTTAGTCGGTCCTTTTCGTGTAAATTAGTTTTCGATCCGTTGAAGCAGGGGCAGCAAATAGGGGGGGGGGGTCAAGAGGAGGCGGTCGCACCCCCAAATTTTTTGAGAGGAATGATAAAAAATGAGCAAATTCAATTTACGTAAATCGCCAATCAATATTCAAGAAAAACAATCATGCTGGTTTTCCGTAATGGTTGATGAAACTCGACACATTTCCAGACATGAGCAAATATATTCCGTTTTATAAATATTATTAGAAATTCTTCAAGCCTTTACTGGCCTTTTCAGAACAAAAAAAGAAAAAAAAAACTGATGAAGAAGCATGATTAATTTCAACTAAAGACGTCATTTCCTCATATAGGCTAAATATTTAATTCTTGTGTGCTCTGCGTAACGATGGTTATGAGAGGCCCGTGCAGTGGTGTGGCTGCATCATTTTCACAAGAAAATGCCTTGGTATTTTACATTCATTGTTACACTTACACTTTAAGTGTGTCTATTTAATGAGTGCTCATCACTTTCTTCTGATAGAAACACATTCCAGCTGCTCAATGCATAGTATGCTTCCATAGATACTCTTCAAAAATACATACTATTTTGGGAAAAATATCTCACATCAACAAATAGTTTTCCTGGGGGCTCTTTACCTGTGCAATCTCCCCCCCCCCCTCCCATATCATGATTACCTGCATTTAGTCAATATGTGTTTTGTTCCACACTGAGGTTATTAGTATTTAAGAAACTCGATCCCCCAAATGAAATGCTGAAATGCCAACCCCTGCACTGAAGTAGTTAAATATTTTTAAACATCGCATCCGCCATCCACTTAGCAGAATCTAAACTCATCGTCAGTACTCCCTTAAGAAACTATTTCATTACCATCTTTTGCTGGAATCGAACCTATGCTGGTTGTTAACTGATTCTATGAATTAAAATCAGTTTATCTTAGGAGGAAAAGGGGTTTTTTTTATGCCTCATCCTGTCAAAATATCTAAGTCATTGCTTAAATTATATTCTTCATTTATTCCTTGCTCAAAAATTGTCTGGTAGTTTTTAGCCTACTTTCCCAGTAAAAGTCAGAAAAAGAAGAAAAAAGCATGAAAGAAGGCTTAATGTATCTTAAAAATATCGCGAAAAACAAAAAAAAAAGTCAAAAATAAATAAAATAATTAAATAAGTATTGAAAAATTAAAAATTGGAAAGTAGGGTATTGAGACGGGGGAAAATGTCTGTCGGTCCGTCGGTCTGTCTGTCCCCCTCCTAATAACTTTTGAATGAATAGTCCGATTCGAAAAAACTTTTCTTTGTTTGAAAGATCTCGGCGAGGACACCTCATTCCCATATTTCACTTTTTGATTTGAACTATTTTTTGTTCAATTTTGAACAGTTCAAAAAAACTTAACATTAGCGCCTACGGGGAAATTCAAGGCAATCCCGAACTGTGAGGCGAATTTGCTTCAAACAACTTTGTAGGAAAGAGCTTTTGATGAAAAACTTGTATATGAAATATCTTTTTGATTTGAACAATTTTCCGTTCAATTTTGAACAGTTCAAATCCCTTAACATTAGCTTAGCACCTACGGGGAAACTGAAAGTCAATGTAGATTCCGTACTTGAAGGCGGATTTACTTCAAACAAATTTTGTTGGAAATAGCTCTTGACGCCAAACTCCAGACATCGACTCCGAGAATTTAGGGGCACTTGACTCCGACTCCGACTCCTGTGCCCGACAATCAATCGGACTCCGACTACCCGACTTCAACTCTGACTTCGTAGCTTTGGCAAAATTTATACACGGGGGACAAGTGACTGACTCCGATTCTTAGATATTCGACTCCGACTCCTTTACACCCTAAATGAGATTGACTCCGACTCCGCAGCTATGGTTTTGACTGTGAAATAATTATTGTTGATCTGACTTGTTTTTATTTTTACGCTAAAGTTTTAATTTAGGTATTCAGTTTTCGGCGAATGTCATTTATGTTTCTACGTAAAGATATGCGCAGACGATTTTTTTTTTTTTTTTTTTTGACAATGAAAGTTATTTCTTTAAGTTGGCATTTTATTTATTTTATTTATTTTGGTAAATGCATTTAAAAAAATGTTTTTGGTAACAGGGGAAAAAGAAAGGATTTTTTTTAATTTGATGTATTTATTTTAATGAGCTTATTAATTTTAATTATTGTTTTTTCGTTTTGAAAGCTGTTAAAGATTTTTTGAATGGAAAAAAGTGTATTAGCTGCTTTGTTTAAAAGTTGCTGCTATTTTATTTGTTCGTTTTTTTTTTTTTTTACGCATCTATTTCTTTTTTTTTTTTTTTTTTTTTTAATATAGATGAGTGAGGAATATTTTATTCCTAGAAATCAGCTTAAAGTATTTTGAAAATGCGTTTGAAAACATTTGCGATTTTAGCTATTTTTGAGAATATTGGTCAGGTACTAGAAAGCAGTATGGGTATACGGGAAAGTAGGCTCGTCTAGTTCTAGACATAACTTCTTGTTAATTTGAAGATAATTAATTGTCTTAAATGGTCTACCACCATGGAAGCTAATTCATTACCCAACAACTCTTTCATTTTCTCACTAACTTATGCTTCTGTCCACTTTTGTCAGCAGTGTAACTAAATCTTTGTTCAAGGGTTTAGCAATTATTATTATTTTTTAATGTTTAATCGTAACTATTTGAATGCAAAATCTGAGTGGTCGTCGTTGCCATGACAAATAAGGAGAGAAGGGTGTCCTAGGCTTAGATTTAGACAGAAAATATATTTTTCATTTATTATACTTATCTTCATATTTTTCTTACTATTATATGAAGCTTTTTTTGCTTATTTTTCTAATTTATAATTAATTTTCTGAAGGTTGATCACAATGTCTCCAACGTTCCATTTCAAAAATTTCTCTTTTAATGTTAAATTCAACGATATAGTATACTATATTGCCATCATAATTATCAAACTATACCTATCCACTCCTGAATGATCGACTTATGAATATGATCATTTCATAATGATTGTTTCAATGATTAAATTTAGCAGTTAATGATCAAATTATAAATAGAATCTTTTTTGAGAACGTAATAATTTCCCGTGCATCATTTTGTATACAATTTAACATTGTTGAATATCAAAACATTCACCATTATCATCAAACATTTATCAATCTTCTAATGATTGAAAGGTGTTTTGCCTTTTTTTTTCGATTGCAATGATTTGCGCTTTAATTTTAAATTGATGAACGTTTCTTCGAACTAAATGAGTTTGACGAATGCTGTTTTAAACATTGTTTCTTTTCCCTTTGTCAACTACTCTGGCTAGATTTTTATTGTTGGTAGTTACTTATGGTGAAGTAGGCAGTTGGACTAGTATCAAATGATTCTTTGATCGTGTCCGGGATCTGCTCCAAAATAAAAAATATCAAACCAAATCCCAACGACCAAACTCTGGTATAATAAGTTCGCTCCAGGTAGTGTCTTTATCCAAGGGCGGATCCAGAATAACATTTTTTTTTGGGGGGGGGGGGGGAGGTTATGTTTAAAAGTATGGAGTTTTGGAACGAAAAATTTCGAACCCTGTTTGAGTGTCAATAAAAAGTACCAAATCGGCGAGTAATACGGTGGAAGGGCACAAACTTTTTATATTAATATCAGAAGCAATGAAAGGAAGCATTATTTCAAATATTTACTAAAACAAATAATTAATAAACCAAAAAAGTTATAGTATAAAAGTATTTAACCCGAAAACCAAAAAGGCATTTGAACATAATGTGTAACAATACATTTGCATCATCCATCTACATCCATCCATCTTGTATGCAATTATTAATTAACTAGCGGTACCCGCACGGCTTTGCCCGTTGTAGAAAATTAAAAGATCATTTGGTTCGCCTGTACGTTTACAAAAAATGGATGATAAATCTCTCGCCAATATGCTATGTTAATTTGCTCGTTCATGTTATGGTAATTTACTCGACCATATTATGGTAGTTCGCTCGGTATTGTTGCAGAGGTATTAAATCCACCAATGGTGGCTTAAAATTGGAATAAAAAAAGAACAAAGTCGAATTTTCAAAAAATCGCTTCGAGGTGCTCACCCTCATGCTAAGAACTAATTTTGTGTCAAATTTCATGAAAATCGACAGAACGGTCTAGGCGCTATGCGCGTCACTGAGATCCAGGCAGCTATCCAGACTTTCAGCTTTATTATTCAGCCACAAACTTCCCAAATTTAAATTACCTTATCAAACCAACCAAACTCTCCTAAGTTTTTACTTTAGGATTTTGTAAATGGCTTAGCATCTGCACAACTATCCTCTTAAGTGAACATTTGGTTTTTGCGATTTCTCCCCAAAATATAATAAAAGTAGAAGCAAAAGTATAGTTTAAATTTTTCACTTCGTTTTGCATTAAAACTGCTCTGCATGTAATCAGCACGCACTTCTTTTTTGAAATTGTTTTTTCCCCGTCTTTAGCAAAAGTTCTCATAGATATGTATAGGTCTGCTGTGTTTTTTAAGTTTTAAATAAAGAATACCCATAAATTTTACGCTTGTAACACGAATTGCGATTGAATGCTATTTCATGCAAAATGGAGCCAAAGGACTTTATATTCTACTAGTACATTAGCAAAATGGTTTCAGAATTTCGCCGATAAAAGAAAAAAAAATAGCCCACTTATTGTGCAAAAGTTTAGTAGATATGTAGATGACTATGAACTGAAAAATAATGGATATCGTATGTTCAACAACGTCTATTCACTTGACTTGCAATTTGTTTAAAATAAATATTTCATAAAAGATGGGGGAGGGGTTGCGAAAAAAATATGCCCATTTGTGTTCTACGAAATATCATATAAAAACTGATTTTGTAGCATTAGTCATCACCGCTCTTTTTTATTTATTTATTTTATTTTATTTTATTTTATTTATTTATTTATTTATTTATTTTTTTTTTTTTTCAAATTATTTCAGCAGCCCTTTCTCGGAAAACGCATGCTTCCCTCAAACTGAAATTCTATAGATTCGGCGTTTAAAAAATGATTTAAAACATACAGGTATAGATAACTATTGAAAACATACACGCATTAGAGAATGATTTAAAATATAGAGGCATAGAGAGTGATTTAAAACATGCAAGCGTAGATAATGATTTGAAACATACATGCATGGAGAATGATTTGAAACATTCATGCATCATGGAGAATGATTTAAGACACGTATGCATACAGAACTATTTAAAAGATATATGCATTTTACCACGAATACTACTGTTTATATCAAAATATATCTTTGCTCCCTGTTATCTGAGAAATTAGCTACACTTTCAGTTGGACTGCTTCAACTGGACGACTTTTTCAGTTCACTTTCAGTTGCTCATTGTCCGGTTTGATTCAACAAACACATCCAAGAATCCTCTAAATTGAAAAAAAAAAAATAATAATAATGGGTGGTGCGGAGCGGAAACAGAGGTGGCTGTAATGACAGGGCAAGAAGGGCAGGAAGTCGGTACATCCTCAGGTATGCCCCCCCCCCTTTCACCTGCCACGAAGTTTGTTTTTTGACCCCCCAACAAACAGTTCCGCCACCCACCGCGCTTGGAGGCAAAGGAGTGTGCGCATAAATCTTCATTTTCGAAACTTTTCTCCTCCTCATGAGCAGTTTTACCTGGCGTTGCTTCACCTCTTTCAACAGGTGGCAGTGCTGAAGATAGGCCCTTGGCGGGGGGTCCACATTATTCTTGAACATATTTTTCGTCTTTCGTTATTTTCTCTTTATTTATACAAATGACTTACAATAAGATTTATATCCTTACAGGTAACTTACGATTTACAGATGTTGCATGAAACCACGTATTTAAAGCGCACATTTGCACATGAATGGGATGCAATTACTTTGAGCCTTCAACCCAATATTCTTGTGCCCTATATAATCACAGCTGCCCCTTATTTAAGGTTATACTCGGGGGGGGGGGGGGTGAGTGAAAACTGAAAAGCTGTAAGGAATGCGCCGTTAACTATCAAAATCTATTCAAAAAATTATATTGAAAATGCTAGAACTTAATTGCACAGAAGTTTAAGTAATATCGTGATCCTGCATAAGAAAAAAGTTATCGCAATTTACTTTATTAATTAACCACTAGACTGGTATTGAAAAAGAACATTAATTGAAAAGGAAAAGGTATTTCCGTGAAGTACCTTCTAGAGTTTACGACGCTTTACTTTCGCAAAAAGGGCTTTCGAGTATATTTTACCTGAAGACGAAATACAGAAACTAGCTTATATTGAAAATGGTTTGAAGCTGTGTTTGACCAATCAAACATTGATAAACTTTACAATTAGAAAAGAAAAACAAGCCCAGAGTTTCCACTAATTATTTCCTCGGAGATTTTGAATTTTACATCCAATCAATAAAAATAATAAAGCGACTATCAAAATTAAGTTTCATATTTTCAATCGAAATTATCTGCTTGTACTTAAACTTCATCACTTTTACAGTTAAACTTTGATTAATATCTTATTAAAACTAAAAAAGTTTTGTTGGAGGTACTCACGGTTAATGAAACAGAAGGGGTATGTGGGTAGAAAAAAATTGAGAACCAACCCCTGATTTGGCAAACCAGATCTCGTTTTTCGTGAAAGAAACGTTTTTCAAACTTCTGCACTTTGCTTACGTCGTGAAGAAGATTTAATACCGCCCCCTGTTTCGTTACGTGTAAATAACTAACAACCTAACATTAAAACGAATATTTATCATGCGAGAACTGAACAACTCAAAAACGAAATGATTGAACCGATTTCGAATCGCATGTGTTGTAAAACTTTCTCAGGAGCAGTAAAATTCGCATATTTCTGTCCTGCTTTTCGAGTTTTAAATAAATAACGACAACCAGGAAATTTTCAGAAGAAATGTCGGCAGAAATTATGGTTTTTGATTGATTTATGCGTTTGTAAAATGATGAAAAGTATTGATGCACTAAATTGACAATTTTCGGAGGGCTGTACTTCTACAATCTTTTCAGCAAGTACGAAATGAAAGTTTTGTGTCATCACTGTGGATTATAAAAAGTTCTATTAAGAGGGTTTAAAAAGTCACGAATGTTCAAAAACATTATAGCTCTTAACGTTGTATGTTCATCACTTTGTTAAATTTAGAAATTCATGACTGATAAATACGTATCTCATGTGAGTGCATGTAATGTAATTAGTCTTCGATTGATTTTCTTTTTTTATCAAAATTAGGAAAAATAATAATACGTTAAAACGACGATTTTCTGTACTTTTAATCTTTTCAACAAGTAAGCATTGCACAGTGCTGGTAAAAAAAAAAATTGCATCACCCTCGCATTTTCACAACAATGGGATTATGTGAGAAGTTTTGGTCGACCGATTAACGATGAATGTATGTGAAATTCTGCAAAACTTATAACATAAACTAATAAACATTTAGCAGCAGGAATCCGATAATTGTTTACGTAGATCAGGGCTGTTTCCGGGCCAAGGCAAGCTGCTGACCCCATGCTCATTTTTCCATTTCTGAATTTGCGTGTGAGTTTAGAGAAAAAAAATTACCTAGCCCCATGTCAATCTAAGTCTAATGGCAAGATAAAGGTTTTTAAATTGTTACTTACCAGTTTTGTCCTATGGCATGGAGCAGAATCATCCTGGAAAATGACGTTTGGAACGGAAGCAAAGTGATCCCGGATAGTAGGAAGCAATTTCTCCTCCAAAATGCCAATATGCACCTGAGCGTTTACTATTCCTTGCACAAAGCCCAACAACTCCTTGATCAGAAATACATCCTCAAATCATCTGGGGTACGGGATGACTGTGTGTTGAATGCAGTCGGGATGATATTCCTCTCGGCGCTGGTGATGCAAATTTTTTTTTTTTTTTTTTACCACCACTGTATGTAATGAAAGTTTTGCGTCATTGCTGTGAATTACAAAAAGTTTATTTTAACCGTACTTAAAAAGTCTCGAATTTACAAATACATTTTATCTTA
Organism: Uloborus diversus; assembly: GCF_026930045.1. Taxonomy (NCBI): domain Eukaryota; kingdom Metazoa; phylum Arthropoda; class Arachnida; order Araneae; family Uloboridae; genus Uloborus; species Uloborus diversus. Next base: position 92,308,606 of record NC_072737.1, on the reverse strand, counting down.
ACGTTAAATGTGCGTGAATGATAATACGTATCGCATAGTGCTATATACTCTCAGAACGCAAGAAGCAATTGATACAATTTATTGTTGTAACGCTGCATAATACAATTGCTGTGTCATTATATTGTGATATTTATTATATTATCGTCGTACGTCACATCTTACCATGCATAATTTTTATAGCTTATTTTCCAAATAATTTTATTTTGAAAATAAAATAATTTGGAAATGCATTACATACATTTCAAGCTTTTAAAATTTGTTGTACTTTTCTACGTTTTTAAAATTGAGGGTGAAAATCATCATTTTGATAAATACGAAAATTTGTTAAAATCTTTTTTAAATCTTTTATTTTTCAAGAATATTTTTTTGTAAATTCCTCAGCTCTTTCCCTGCGGTTCTCGGCAATTGCGCGAAAAATATTCTTTGATATCATCACTGAAACCACTCAACTTTTCAAATTTTAAATCTCATTAACTTTACGGACAGATTGGTTGACAGATAGAAAAACACATCTCAAAACAAATCTATTTTGTAATTTTTATTTTTATAAAAACTTGTTGAGTTATGCATATTATTTCCTTGGTTGTTTTTTGACTTATTCTAATTTTTGATATATTTTTGTTAGTTATTACGCCTTTTAGTGAGGTTTACCTTCTATCTTTCCTCCCGGCAGCAGAAACAGCGCGACCTTGCGACGTACGTTGCAGATTCTTGAAAAAGTCTGCGGATTATTTTCCAGCTGCGGATTTTAAAAAAATAAAATTTTTTTTTCGAAAAACTAATGTTTCAAAACAGAGAATGAAGATTTCTAAAGTATTTTCTGGGATATAATCCACTAGTAGCAGGCATTTGTCTTTTATATAAACTTTAGCATCTTTTGCGGCTAGGTCTTTCGCTTTTCTTCTTCCTTTTTTACTTCTGAGGAAAAGCAGGTTGTAAAAGCGTCAACGAAAACGCAACTATTCATTGTCGATATAATTGCATTTGGCGCATACAAAAAATAGTACAACCGCCCTTGTTCCTACGAATCTCCGCTTTGAAGCCCGTCAGTAGTTTATAGCGAAACTCAGCTCCTACATACCAACTGCTATGTAACGAATTGACATTTACTGGACGTTTTATCATCTGGGCCCTATTTCCAAATAGGCAGAGTAGGCAGCTGCCTAGGGCGGCAAATTTTTCAATGGTGGCAAATTTTGCTTTATCCACACGTTTTTTTCAATGATTTTTTTTATTCTCGAAAGTAAAATATTAGCATATCTCATCTTTCACACAGACAATTTTTTCTTGAAATTTAATTACGGTTACTTTTACACATCTCATGAAAATCAAGTGTTTTTCAATCATGGTAATTGATCAGCGTAAATATAAACAGAGGCGCATCGAACTAAAACTTTTGGGAGGAGAAAAGTTCTAATTTTACCGAATGATAAAACACGAGTTTACACGCATATCATACATACGTAGATAACATCTAATGAGAAGGAACGTTAGGTATCATTAAAAAAGAATTTTAAAAATTTTAAAAAGAAAAAAGAATATTTTGCAATATTATCTCCAAATTTTCCGAGTCGACAGCAAAAGACGAATAAGGAATTTTTTGGGAGCTCGCAGTGACTTCCCATCGGAGCGCCCCTCTGAATGTGAAACGTCATCACTTCTCTATTTCGGGAGCACTTTTTTACGTGTTTTTGAGTTTTTGCTTCTTTTATGGAGGACGGGGCAGCAGATTTCAAATTTGCTTAGGGAGATGCCATGGAGCTAAATTCTTCCCTGCTTATGATAGCAATTATAAAACGTCTGCAGACATACACGAGTACACGTCTTAAATCTGTTTTTTATATTTTTTTATATCATTATTTTTTCATCATTTTGTTTAATTTCCAGTCTGAGTGGCGAAATGATTCTATTTTCATTTGTTATGCTCCGTCGAATATGAAAACAATAAAAGTGATGGATGAAATTTAACATGCTTGAATTCTACGTATGATGAACATAATTTTACTCTACCTCCTTGCTAGTCAAGGTCAAAACGGCGGCATAGAGAGAGTACTTTTTTCTTGTATGAACTATTTTTTCAAAGCTTCGTTTTAAATAGCTAAAATTCCTTGCAGCATTTCTAGATTTACGAGCTACTCTTATGACCTTGACCTTGACGTTTTAATTATTTATGCCTTTCTCTGCCTTTTAATTCATCCAATCATTCAAGGTTCTCGTGGTCAGAAGAAAGCGCAGATTAGTTTGGGATTGGACGTCTGAATGGCTAATTGATAAACCTGAAAAAGCGTTGACTGAACTTGAGTATCTTTTAATTTGTTAATTTTAAAAGCGGGCATTACTCCGGAAGAACAATTTGTTCTCTGTACATTGATAATTATTTTGAAAATTTCAAAATTAATTAGACAAGGGAAACCTTAAAAAGAAAAAAAAAAAACTTCTTTCACCATTCACCGCTAAAAAAAATCTCGAAAGAAAACTTAATCTATCGTTAAACCCAATGAATAAAAAAAAGCTAAAAACCACAAAAAATCTTTTATATTTATATCACCTAGTTGAAGTTTAAAATTCGAGAAAACTTCGGTTTTGAAATTTCAATTAACATTATCTGTTATAAAAATGCATGAATCACTATCCTCGCATATTTTATAGCGAATGATCGAGAAACGCTCCTGACGTCATCAACGATGAAACTCGCTCCATGGCATGATAATTTGATAATACTTTTGGTATTTTTTTGACATGCAAGGAAAGACTTTACTTTGACGAGGCAGAACTGAATCCAGTATCTTAACTGTTTTACTGGTAAGACTCATTTTAGGAGAATGAAAAAACGAAAAAGTAGTCAACAGCGAAGGCTATCAACAGGAGTTTAGGGTTAATATACTGGAGTTAGGGTTAAAATTTCAACTATCAAAATATCATCAAACAGGCAATTGCTTCGTTCAAATATGGAAACAATTTTCACCCGTCATACCTTGACGGGCGATTTCTAGTTTTTCTAAAGTCTCCGAATCGATCACTGCAATATATTAGAAATAGTAAACACAATGAACGAACGTATTCAACTACTATGATGTATTCAATTCCGTGCTTTATTTTCAACTAGCAAGCACCCAGCGTTGCCTGGGTCAATAATAATACTGAGAAACAATTTACACTTTCCTTTATTTATTTTTAGCTGTGCCCAGCGTTTTCACCCGCGTTAATAAGATAACAATGTATTAAAACACTTGTAAAAAAATTACACACTCTTATCCACATCTATGTTTTCTGCTAAATATGAAAAAATAAATTTCAAAAGAATGTCAATAAAAAATAGTTGAAAACTCTTGACTTGTAAATTAATTAATTTTTGTAAGAGCCGGGTAATAAATGCTGTAAATCTTTCAGCCCGCAGCCAAGTTTGAACCCGAGCCCCTAGGTTTGCTGGTCCAGCGATTTACCGATTGAGCTATTCGAGCAACAAAAGTTCGAGCTAATGATGCAAACGAAAATGTATCATGATTATTGTTGACTTAATTTCAATTTATTGCTGCTCCACTCCTAATAGTCATAGCGTGATGTTATATAGTCTATAGCCTTCCTCAATAAATGGACTGTTCAACACAAAAAGAATTTTTCAATTTGAACCAGTAGTTTCTGAGATGAGCGCGTTCAAACAGGCAAACTCTCCAGATTTATATTATTAGCATAGATGGAAATCAAATAAACAAGCTTCTATAATAAATCTACTGTCCAATCACGGATTGTATGGAATTTTCAAACGTCCAGATGAGACGAGTCTATATGAGAAGGAAAAGTAAAAATTTGATGCGCGCGTATTCCGCTCATTTGAATGAGACTCTGCTTCTGCAAAAGCTGACATCGCTAAAAATAATAGATTTGTCCATTTCCGGCGGTAAAATGGATGTTTGTCTTTCCATACAATCCGTGGTCAGACAGTAAAGAAGTAGAATAGGTGAAGAGAAAGAAAATTTTACAATAAGCGTTTTATCTTTCCACGGCAGTGTAATAAACACGATGTGGTAAAATTCGGTGCAACTCTCACAAAAAATGAACACATTTTCAAAGTATCAAAAGAAGAAAGAAATTCATAATATAATTGTGCTTGCTTGGTGATATTTTGATACTTGAAATTTTAACCCTAACTCCAGTATATTAACCCAAAACTCCTGTAGATAGCGTTCGTTGTTGACCACTTTTCCGTTTCTTCATTCTCCTAAAATGACACTCACCAGTTAAACAATTAAAATACTGATTCAGTTCAGCCCCATCAAAATAAAACCTTTCCTTGCATTTCAAACATTACCAAAAAATATTATCAAATTATCATGCTGTGGAGCGAGTTTAATTGTTGATGACGTCAGGAGCGTTTTGTTGCCTCTAAAGTTATGATTCCCATGGTCCATGAACCTGCAGGACCGTGTGTTAATCAAGTTCCTGGCTTTCAATATATTCATATAAAAACGACTCTGTGTTTGTATGTTCCTGATACATGTCTACAATTTTCGTCGGCTTCGTACCAAATTTGACATAGAGGTCCTTGATGCACAGGAACCCCCTTTGGGGCTTTTCGCGAGAAAATCCGTGAAACGGAATGTTTGCATCTATCTATAACAATGACTGAATTCTCGAAATCAACCTTAGAAGTGTAAATTCAAATTTTGAGTCATAAAATTGCGCTTTTCTACACGTTGGTTGGAATTTTTCCACATTTATTTTTTCTTTTATTTTATCCTGATTGTTAAACTTGCGGCACATGCAACTTTTATTTTCGAGGTAAAGCCTGAACCGGACAACGCAGCAGGTGAGAAATATGATTGTAAACCCAATGTTTCAGAAAAACTCCCCGTAAAAATGTTGCACTTAAATAACATCAAATTTGCAAAAACTCAATTAGTGTCAAAAGCAGGAAGAAAAAATGTTCCGATTATATTTTCAGTTAGCTTATGTTCTTCTTTATACTACTTTCCTCGTAACTCGCAACGTGTGTTCTGTCAACAAAGGCTGAATAATTTGACGATATAAATTTTTTTTTTTTTTCTGATAGGAGAGCGTATTAATGTATGGTTGAATTTAACATGTTGTTGGAGTAATGACGTCAGAAGTTGTTTAGTTATTATTCATGACGATTTTTCTTCCATGTTTTAATTATGATGGAATCATTAACTCTAAATTACGCCCTAGATTATCTAAGGAGCATATCTTTCATTCTAAATAATTTCTTTCGTATTGTGCAATATTTAATCTTATCAAATGAGCCTTTTCTAATTTATTGAACGTAGTTCCGAATTGATAAAAAATTTATCAAAATTTTTAAAAGTGCACATGATTTTGTATCATGTTATCTTTACTAATAATAAAGCTGAAAGTCTCTCTGTCCGGTGGATGTCTGGATGTCTGTAGGATGCCTATGACGCGCATAGCGCCTAGACCGTTCGGCCGATTTTCATGAAATTTGGCACAAAGTTAGTTTGTAGCATGGGGGTGTGCACCTCGAAGCGATTTTTCAAAAATTCGATTTTGTTTTTTTCTATTTCAATTTTAAGAACATTTTCGGAGCAAAATTATAATAAGATGGACGAGTAAATTACGAAATTATCATGACGTGGAATGGGAAAGCGAATGAACATCGCCAATTGGCGAGAAATTCGTCATCCATTATTTGTAAATATACAGGCGAACCGAATGACTTTATAATTTTCAACTACGGGCAAAGCCGTGCGGGTACCACTAGTTTACGATAAATGCAAAGTGAAGAGTCGCGTATGTAATCGTCTTCAAGGAAGAATATCAAGTAAAATATCTAATTTCGAGGGATACGTTCATAAATCAGTGTTTTTTTTTTTTTTTTTTAATTCAACGAAGTAAGAACTGAACGCTTTACCGCCCAAAGTTTGCAGATTACTGGAGACACGTGTTTCGGGATTTCAAGAAACACCATTTTTCATTGCAATGAAGTGTGATCTTCAAGATAAAATTTTGTTTTATCTTATTTTATCGTTTAACGGAAAGTACTTTTATCCCAACTACCCATACTTCAGTTCAAAACACCAATGCATTTGTTGATTATAACAACCACTCAGCGTTACCCTCCCCTCCCCCATTGTTAATGAAACCAAACAGTCAAAGTTTAGGAATTGAATAAATACTTTTATGAGGCTTGTGAAGATATAGCAATGTTTAATTGCACAAAAAATGCAGCTTACTATAAACACGTGTTTTTGTCGTTGCTTATGGAAAAACCATTGTTATTGGTGTTTAATGCTTAACACCGTTCTTGTAACCCGAAAAAAAAAAATGTAATCGAACAACGTGCTGCTAACAATTTTAAAAATTTGGCTCTCAGTAACCGTACCGACTTCTTAAGAAATCATATTTGTACCATTTTTGATTTTGCTTGAACAATATTACATATAAAATTACGTCATGAGCTCAATTTACAACCTTTTGATCAGATCATAACCCCATCATATTTCGGATTATCACATTCAACTTTATAGGGCCCTTTAAGTTTTAGTTTACGATTAAATGTTACCACAAAAAGTAGATGAAATTCTAAAACAACCTTAAAAAGCTGAGATTACATCCAAAATTCTTTTAAAGCTATTGAATTTATTGATGATCAAGTTAACGAGGTAAAACTATATTAATTAGGGGAAGCTTTATGAATTGTTATTGTTACGATCTGTCGAAATAGGTTACTAAGATGTTGTGGTATCCTTGAAAGTAACATTGGAAGTGAAGCATGTTGAGCATGAGAATAAAAAGTAAGAATACGCTTCATCAACAAATGATTTTAGATTCTAAAACTTTCGTCTCTTAGAGTAAGTAACAGTTCATGCCAGTCAGCTGTTAACAAATACAGAGGAAGATATGAAGGAATGTGACACAGTTTTATGTAATTCTTAGGGGAGGGCATAGGGGATATCGTCCTAGAAAAGAAATATTGGTATAGAAAGAACTATAGGAAAAAAAGCAGGATGTTACTCGATTATTTTTCATGAATCTCTCCTACATGTTACGTATGATATTAAGCGACTCCAGCAATTTTCACATTTTCGTCTTAACGAAGTTCCAATATAGATTTATGAAACACATAAGACTTTTTTAAATAAAATATTTTTTTTTAATACAGGGTGTTCGTAAAATAACTATACGGGGTTTGGAAGCAAATGTTTTTTAATACAGTCATAAAATAAAGTTAATGTAATGTGCACATTACTGGTGTTAATTTATCAAGATTTTAAATACTTAGTAGATTTTGTTGTGTCACCTGTTTGTAGCATACATCCAAATGGTGATCAACCTCTTCCCGCGTCATGGCCAGTATGTCTGGAGTGGTGTTTGCCACAAATGATTCTCCTTTGCCTTAGATATTTTACATCCTGAAGTTTGTCATCGTTAACATTACTCTTGACCCGTACACAGACAAATAAAGACTTCTTGAGGCTAAGAAATGCCAGTGTTACTTTACCTGGTGCTGAAAAAACGAGCTAAGATTGATGTAAGATTGATGTGATTAAAATTTTCTGTACTACTGATCAAATTTGTCAAGTTTTGTCAATCAAATCTGTTAAATAATTGGGGAGAAAGCTAATTTCATCACAGCTTATACTGCTCTGACTTAACTCGTAGTATATGATTTTTCAAAACCCCGTAGAGTTTTTGTTTACATCCTATGTTAATGAACTCTGAGAACAAAAACTTATGATTTCTATTCTAAAAGCACAATGGGGTCTTTTCCAAAATTTTGAAAGTATTTTTTTTCTGAAAGAGCATGCTTAAAAACTTAGGATTTGACCATTTTTTAAATAATTTGTTTAAGTTTAGTATTTTTTAAAAATTACTTAAATCGGTGTGCTTTCATTGTTTATGTCTTCTGCCGATGACATCACAAATGATGAAATGCCATTCTGTGTTGCCATGCACAGAGCAAAATATTTAATTCGTATCTTTAATCACGTGTATTGGCAACGATGTGGTTAATAGCAAGCGTAGACCGCAATTTTAGTTCGCTTCTTCATTATCATAACGTGGAAACGCGGTACAAAGATGCGCCAAAGAGCATCATTTGTGACACTATCAAGACCACGCCTTGTTTGAAAAATCGGACAGTTTAAAAAATTACTTAAAAATAACTGTTGGGAAAATGAAAGAATTTTCTGGGTCCATGTTTTTTTTTTTTTTTTTTGCTTATTCTATCAATTTCAGTGACTAGAAGTACTACTTTTGACTGAAGGAAACATCCCCATTGAGGTAGTGGGAAACCAAGGAATGAGAGAAAGTGCATTTTATAAAGTTTTGAGAAAAACGCGTTAAGTTCAGTTTCTAGGTAAGCTTTCATTGAAATTTTTATCCTTCCAGAGCTACTGTTACCTTCACTTACCCAAAAACAGAGGAATGGTTCTATTGCTATTAGTTATCTTCATTTAAAAAAAAAAAATACTTATATCCCTTGGCTGCTCCTCACTGCCTCAATCGCTTTGTAATGGTTTCTTCTTAATTTCCGATGAGATTTTTGTTTTCCCAAAGAAAGCAACGGACAGCCAATAATTTGCTAATAATGTTTTTGCTTCAAAAGTGATGACACATTCGGTGGTCTAACAAACGGCAACAGCTGATAACGTCTGGACTTCAGCAGATATTTATTATTCCTTGCTACAGCAGGGGCAAGTGTTGAGACAAAGAGATCGACAACGCTGATGGACATGTTTGTTTCTGCATATGACAGTTGAAATTCCTCTTGAAAGTGCAAGGGGGTAGGGTCTTTTGAATTGAAATGTGAGGCATCCGAGGCGATGCCCTCCGCTATCTCTAAACATCCGTTGCGAAATGGTTGTTCACGAGCGAAAACAAAGGTAAGACTCTATCGCAGGAAATGGTTCGCATTCTCCAGATATGCCGGTGGGAAAGACGATGTCAGGACATTCTTCGGCAGAGATAAGGGTCGCCCATCACTCAGCTTTCCTCCTCCTGCCATCCTCGATTCCTCTCGCCTTGTGACATCTCCCGTGAGAAACAAAGCTAAAAAGGTTGTCCACCGTTTTCAGTGAAATTTATGGCACGACTTTGTCTTCAGCCCGTAAAGCAATAAGCAAACATTAAAAACAAGACCAACTAAAGCTCTGAGCAGAGAGAACTTTTCTTCTTCGAAAGAGTGTTCTTGGAATTTAGAGATGGGCATAGGTGTGGAAAAAGTGTAACTTCTCTCAGTGAACGGGATGTTTTTTGGAAAGTATGTTTTGTTTTTCAAGATGCTGAATAAAAAAAAAAGTCTTGATTTCCATCCATCACATGTCTTTTGCTTTCATTTTTCATTTTTTTTAAAGGAGAATTTTACATTAAAAAAGCACAACAGCGATGAAAATATAAATGTTCAATAATTATTTATTCATTTTAGGACTCCGCCCATGCTCGTTTCGCTTACCAGTCAGGGGTCGTCATCTGTGGTGGCTCAATGCTACCTGCGGTGGGTGACAATTGATGATTTTAATATTTTTACCCCTGGATATCCGAGGACATCCATAAGTGAGGAAGTTCTCGGGACATCCTCAGGGCTGAATGTCCAGCCCCTTAAGGTTTAGAGGGGTGAGACAAATGGCGAAATGGCTTTCCCTATACGTATGTCCTGAATTCAACGGTATTAGGATTGACCTAGTAGACATTGTCAGTCCAGAAGAGATAGGGTTACAGACACACATTGACAGACGTTCAAGGCTTTTGATTTATGTATAAGAATTAATGTTCCGGCAAAGATAAGGATTGTTCCTCCCTCTGCTATCCTTCTGCTGTCATCCTCGATTCCTTTCGCTGTCGGACAAACTTCCGTGAGAGACCAAGCTAGCAAGATTGTCCACCGTTTTCACTAAAATTTATGACAAACGTTCGCCTTCAGTCCGTAAAAGCAAATAGCAAACACTAAGCACAAGACCAGCTAAAGCTCATACGTTTGCTTGGAATCTTGTTAACTGAAGGGAAATAATAAAAGGAATACATTCAAATGTTATTGTTTCAATAAAAACGCTCAATTGGAGTGAAACCATGGATTTTTTTCTTTCTTTCTTTCAAGGTGTGAACATACTGCTTGTCATTTTTAAGACGAGTTGAATCTGTTTTGGAGAAGCGAAATATGCTCCTCGTTATTAAACAGTAATGAGCATGGTAGTGATCGATTTGATAAAAAAAACTAACTGTCTAAAGATGAAATGGAAGATGGCAGGAGACAAAGATAAGGTTTTGATTTTAAACATTTAGAATACTTGATAATTGAACTTGGAACAAAATTTAAAAAATAATAATGACTAAACAGTCTACGTTACATTTAAAAATGGGATTTTTTTTAAATAAATATCCTCATTTACTACGTTACTACAAAGCGTGAAAATACGTTTCATTGAACTGTTAAGCTTCATTATTTCAAGTTCTCAATCTGCGAAATATGCTTTTAAGGGCGTTAAAATCTCTCTTCTTTCAACTCAAGTCCCCGAAACAAATGGGAATTGCACTAATAAAATATGGCGAAAAAAGATGGGAATTGCCCTAATACACCCACCCACAACAGTTGTAGACATTTAAAGGTGTTAAAATATCTCTGCGTTCAACTCAATATGGCGAAACAAATGGGAATTGCACAAATATCTGCACACATTTTTCCAAGAATAAAACCCAATACATGTGTAATTGCAAATACAGCTTCAGGTCATTCTTGCCATTGGGAAGGCGGGGGGGGGGGGGGTTGATGCTTTCAAATCGTAACTTTATTACTTCATTTATCTAATCATCCAAGGCAAACTGACGGATTCACATATGTATATTGGACTTAGTTGACCTTTATAGCTGGACGAATGAAGTTTTTGGATGGCCGCAATCAATGAATTTTTGCCGAAAGGGTCGGGAAAAACCTGGAAAGTTAGGCGGGTGAAAAAAAGTGAAGCTCCATCGCCAAGAATAAATGTGTCCTCCTCGGAACACCTGCGTTTGTTTCTGTTCAGAGAAGTGGCTCTGAAAAAGAGGTCAGGCAGCTCTTTGTTTTCCTCGTGAGTCGTTTGACTGGCCAGGTGCAAGAAACAAGGAAAGTAAAACACACACTCTAATGAATTGACACTTTACATGGAGATCTCTCTCTCGGGGTTGCCACAAGCGGAACTCCAGGCCATTCCTTTTTCGCCATCGTCATATTTTTTTTGAAGATGGGAGGGAAAATGTTTGGTAAATAGTCAAATGTATAATTTAGAAAATAATGTATAATTTAGAAATAAATAAACCAATAAAAATATTTAAAAAAAAAAAAACCTTCTGTTAGCTTCTGATTGAAATTTAAGAATCATATCCAAGCAATAACTTAAAATTTAATTTTTTATGATGATAGATTTATTTTTAATTTTTAATGCTTTTGACACATGGAAAACCATCTTTTGCTTTGTAGTAACCCACTTTAACAGTACTTAAGCCTCGCAGTTAAAAACAATATTGACTTGAGTTATGAGTTATTATGATGTTTTCTTTGACATTTCAAGACATACTTGACTCTTTCTATGATTTTCTCTCAATGATAATTTTCCCTTGTATTTCTTAGTAGTAATCATATGCTACTGAAGGAAACTTTCAAGCGATGATCCCTATTTATATGTTCCTACAGAAAATATTCGTGAATGCAATGATTTATTATTTCAAATTTTAACTGAAGATCAAAGATCCCAATTGAAATATTTCGCTTTGATGCAATCCACTGCTTTGATCATGAGCGTAGCAGAGGGGAGCAGGGAGGGGCAAGAAGAGAACCTTTGACTTCACGCTCTTTCCAAATGTCACCAAAGACAGCCTAATTGACAATTTAGGACTTCAATTCCGAAAAATTTCCGGAGTAAAGCCACATAACCGCTTTTTTTCTGCCCGCATCAGGCCAAAAATAGCATAAAATGTTTTTTTAGGGGTGAAGAGGACTATAATTTCAAGACATTTCCAAGATCCGCATGAGGAGTGGGGGGGGGGGACAAAATACTACTATCTTGTTGCGCCTTTGTTTGCCCTTCTAACGCGAATCCTGGCCACTCCCATGGCGTTGAATGCTTAATTATTAACGACTATTAGCACTCTTTTTTGCGATAACTTTTTTTTTTTTAATCTCAGTCACTTATTAGGAACTGAGCGGCTCAACTTTGAGATATCCCCTGTGTTCAATCTCTCTACTTATGGCGATTGAAGATTGCAAAAAAACTGAATGTATAAAAATCAAAAGTGATTGTAATATATTATTAAAGTCGAACATTATTCCGCAATTGGAAACAAATTTCCATCGGAATGCTGATTACACAAATGGACGTCTATGGTCGACATGCTTTGAACCTTCGTCGACCGCCAAGTTTAGTCGAAGACATCGGCATAGCCAAGTTTGAGAGATATCTATCGCCATCTGACAACCTTGCGAGAAGTGTAAATTCTGTGGAATCCAAGAATCGCTATCAGTGCGCTGCCCTCCGAAAACAAATGAAAAACTAGAAATACGACAATGTAACATGTTCGGGATTTTTTCTTTGCTAACATGAAAAAAACCTCAGTTTCTCTTACTTCTGTTTTACCGAGATGTGCCTCTTCTGTTTTATCTCCATTTATATTCCGATGAATAGATGATCGACCTGGAAATGCTAAGCCTTTTAGGATATAAGTTCCCTAAGCTCGTATAAATATTTTCAGTTATATAATGTTTTTATATGCACACCCAATAACGTATTTGTTCTCAATATTATCTAAAAATAAATAAATAAATTAGGCACTGAAAAGCAAAGGGATGTAATTGGACTTTCAAAATTTTTGATTAAAATGCGTGCCGTTCTAACCGCAAGAAGGTTTTTACTGAAAACGTTTTGAAAAATCCACACTTTTAAGAGCTACTATTACCGTCTCCTGCCTCCAAAACTCTCCTGCTATTTGTACTTGTTCTCTCGAAAATTTTAATTTTAGCACTTACATTCCTTTGCTTCTACAGTTGAGGCAAACCTAATCTAGCAGCGTCGTAATGCTGAGATTAGGATCTGTACATCCTTCATAATGCCGCCAGGTTAAGGTTCGCCCATACTATAGGTTCTTCAAATGTCAAAGGAGGGGATTAGAAATCTATAGTAGCAGTTAAAAGCTATCGCGGAAATATCTAAAAAAAAGTAGCATTATGCAACAGTAGATTTTTAAAAATTGATCGTGATCATTAAATAACATGGGCCTACATCATTGTAAACCAAACTAAGTAGTCGTAAAGGATGGACTTGAGGGATATAAAGCAAGATCTATTCAAAGTTGCATTGTAATTTTACAGTAACACTTTTTACGATGGTGAAATTTCATAGTCATATTTGGCATTGTATACTGGTCTTCGCTTACTTTTTACTGACCCACATTTACGAAATCTCTGATGAGTAACTGATAAACATTAAGGAGCAAATTTCACTTGCTTACGAGATTTTTCTTCTTGAAGTAATTTGGTTCTTTTGATATGAATGGCACATAAATCTTTGAATGGTCGTATACTGACATAGCACGAATTTTGCTTTCTTTTGGATGTAGTATACGGATTGAATTAAAAAATGTAAAAAAAACCTCTTTAACAATTGGGGCATTTTGCAATAGGATTCCATTTTTCTCCTTCGAAGTTTATGCTTCATGTCTCGTTTATAAGTTACATGACTACAATCTCGTAAAAAAAAAAAATCAGAATATGATGGTTCTGACATTAAGCCCTATTTTTAACGTAAAACACACGTTGTAAAAAAGCAAATTAATGAAATTCTTCCAAAATAAAAATTCGCTCTTTATTTATACATCTTTAATTTTTAAATTCTAGGTTCTGTAAGGCAAACTTGACCACTAATCTGCTGATAAGCTATGTTTTTTTTTTTTTTTTTTTTTTTTTTTTTTTTTTTTTGCGATTCCTCTTCCGGAATAAAGTTATAGAGTTTCTTTTTTTTCTTTTTTTCTTTTTTTTTTAATGAGATTTTAAATATAAGTAATGTCTGTTGATCAGCAACAAACATTTCTTCACTTCTGGTTAAGCTTGTTAAACTCAAAAATTTATTTTCTTTTTATTGAACTTATCTGGATGTTTATGGATATTTTTTAAGTTTCTGCGGAGAAGTTGGAAAGAATTTTTAGTTATGGAAAGGAACTTGGATTTTCCTGAAAAAGAACATGACTGCTGCAGAAACACAATTCTCATGGCTTGATTGCTCGATTCTTAGAACATTTCCGACGGCAATGTCTCTCATGCTGTCTTATTCTAGTACTAATACATTTGGGTATTAATGTAAATTTAATAATTACCAGTTGCTGGGAGTCTTGAGAACTCCCTCATAGTAAAAGGGATCTATAGCACATTTTTCTGAACGAAAGGGTTTCTTAGTTTCTACGCTGGCTTGAACCAGCTATCCAATGCGGTCAGTATTTTTTTAACTTGTGGAAAAAATACTTTACCCTTTTAAACTCTATGGTTTTTCAGCTTTTATTCTGAGATTTATTGTATGGCGGTAAAGTTCTGTGAACAGTAACCATTGACTTGAAGGGTAGTAGTGAAATGATTAATTTCGTTTAAATGTTTTTGTTCTCTAATTCCTTTTGTTTGATTTCCTTGATAATGGTTTTTATGCCTCAGATGATGGTTTAAATAATAGTTGAGATACACAACTTCATTTTAATACGCACTTTTTACTTAATTTCCAGGACTTTGATCACTCTGAGTTATAAAAACCATGCACGAGTATTTATTTCTTAAGATAAATGGAAATTTTAAAATTTGTAATACTTTTTTTGCCCTTCTCCGTATAGTAGGTGATTCATAGGCCTCCAAATAACTTCAATAAATCCGAATAAGGCAATAGTAAATTTTAAATTTTAGCAAATTATGTGTATCTACCAGTGCAGAATGAAACAGATGTTCTATTAGGACTAGAGTCCCTATAGCATAACCAATCAGAATCAATGTCAAATCTAAAATTACGTATTACCTTGTCCAGAGAAGATTGATCAAGGGTCAGGGAAAACTCTAACTCGAAACTTCTGGGAAATCATGTGTCAAAATATTAGTCAGAAGTATTCTGGATGAACCATTACCTCTGAGCGCGGATAAATAACTGATATTTTCGCCGATCGTGGAAAAAAGGCTTAGTTCTTTAAATAAATCAGTTGCTAGGTAGGAAAGCCTTTCGAATTAAGATTTGTTTTCATGTCATTTATAAAAGAGCGAATCGAACGAGGCGCCCTTGATTCAGCAGCAGAACCAGTAGGCCCGAGCTGGCGGAGGACTTTTTCAGTTAGAGCGTTGCCACGCAGTCTGCAGGTGGCGGCTCTGTTTGACCTCCAGGGGATGAAGTAGGGGCATCCTCCTCAATCGAACGGAATCTCCCGGGTGAGGGCCCCGCCGTCACATCATTTGTTCCTTCTGTTTTATTTGTTAAGACTGCTCTTGCACAATCTTACACAACAGGTGATTTTTCGAGAGCTTGAGTTGTTTCATTTGTTCGATTTCTATCGATCATTGTTGCCATAGGAAATCTCGATAATCGGACTTATTGTGACTGAATATAGTTCTGAAATCGGAAATTTTGAAAAAATTAAGCATTAATTAATTATTAAGAATGTAAATTTTGATGGTCGTAGAATTTTCATTACTGTTTGAGTACTGACTAAGAATAGGTTTTTAGCTCAATTGTTTGAACTATGGATTAAAATTTAATGAGAAAAGGTTCAAAAAAGATTTAGAGGTAGGCGGAAAGGAAGAGGAATAAATAACATTTGAAAACAAGATGGGAATAAATAAAATTAAAAAGCAGTACATTTTATAATTTAATTAATGGGATACAAAGAAACCCTTAAAGCTCATTGCGTACATACTCAGACACCCGTGCTCAAATCTTAATTTGTTTGACAAAATTGCTTCGTGAAAAATGCTTTGAGTAACTTTTTATTAACGAAACTTTCGTGCGACTTGTCAATAAGTGGCTGACCCAGAGGGGAATGAATCGTCACAAATAACGAAATTTGTCTTTCGATTGAAGAATCCTCGAAAATGAGCATTTTATTTTTGATAATATTGTGAAAAATTTTTCATTAATATAAATTACTATTTAATAATCATTTAATCTCATTTCTATTTGCATATTTATTTATTTAAAATTTTATTTTTATTTTTTACTGTTATTTTATGAATGCGCAGTAATTCCAACTTCAGTCGGGAATTTACGTACAAAATAATAAATTCTCTCTTACGTAAGAATTTGGTGACAAAATCAGTTTCCAAAAAATTAATGAACGATTTTGGTCCTGAAAATAGCAATAAAAAGAGATCACGCAGAAGATGACCCCAGTGTGAATGTTCGTGTGAGATTATTAGAAAAATGCCATCTACTTTGATGGACTGAATATATTTATGCACGAAGCGTTTAACTGAGTGATAATGCAACGACGAATGCTAATGAGCTGTTTATGATAATTAAATTTGTTCTTCAAACCGCATCATGAAAAGGAAACAAGTAAGAAGAAAAACCAGAACTAATAGAGCCTACTTTTCCGCATATCAATTTTTTTGTGACTCACATTCTCGCATGTTTTCTTATTATTTGTGAGTGTATTATTAATGTGTTGAGGTTTGTCGTTTGACAAGTAGAAAACTCCTCCTTTATTTAAAAAAAATAATAATAAAATGTTTCTGGCTATAACAATAGTTGTAATCCACGCAACGGAAGAGAAAGTTCTCAAGAAAAATAATAAACAGGTATTTTTCTCTTTCGGACAACTCTCACTTTTGCTGTCACGATTCTCGGAATTTATTTATACTGATATCGTTTTCAGTCTAACTTTTTTTTTTTATTACCTCAATCAATCTTTTCAGATGTTCATAATTTAATTCTAAACTCGGATTTTTTTTCCTTGTTCTTATTTTTTGATATCTTAAAACTGCTTCTAACCTTCCAATTAGAATCCGTGAAGGTGCCACCAAATTAAATAATCTTTGACCGCAATTCACATTATTTTGGGTGATTACACCTCCACATATGACCCAATTGGACTAAATTATTTCTAACATTCATGTTCATTTTATGCGTACAAATTATTTAGGGAAAAAAAGGTTAAATTTGCTGTCCGACTGAAAGTATTTTACGTGTGTGATTTGTTCAACAAAATGTTTTCCTCAAATATTTTTTTATTTGCTATTTTCTGAGGACTACAGTAGTGTGCAAGAATGAACCAAATTACTAATGATTGCAAACGCAATGACTTGAAGATATATGACATCAACCATAAAGTAACTGAGTATCAGGATAAGAGGTCAGACTTATGTTGAAGAAACATATGCTTAAATTAAACATAATGAAACCTTTTAGGTAGTTACGCTTAAATCGAATTGCATTCAGAATTGTGATGAAGAATTTAAGAGGAGAAGATGAAAAAAGTTTTTTTCAGGTACAGTTATTACCAGGGGCGGATACAGACTACCATTTTAGGGGGGTGGCGGGTCCTACCAAAGAATGACCTCTACTCATTAACGAACCCTCTGTTTCAGGCACGAAACATTTCAGAAACTACTTGAGTATCAATAAAAATCCCCAAATCGGCCGGGAATAAGGCCCCGAATTGGTATAGAAGTTACAAATTAATTTCTTAAACAATGAAGAGAAGTAATATTTCAAGTATCTACTTTCAAAAATAATTAATGAATTTAAAAGACTACAGAAAACGTTTACACTTTATTCACACAATGTTTGAACACAATGTGGACTGTTACTAATGTTACCGATGACCCTCCCCTTGTATCCACCATTGATTATTACATCACTCTGTTTTTTTTTTTTTTTAAACGAAAAATCTCTAGACATTTTAAATGTTGAAAATCAAAACAGCACGCATCTCATCTTCCCCTCACATCTTATCATTTCACCATTTCCTCTTTAAACACAATATGGAATTGATCAGTGTTACAAAGTACTCACGTTTTACATACATATCACTCCTGTAAAAATGTCAAGGAGTATTTTCATGCCTTGAAAGCGGGAAAAAAAGGCAAAATCAGCTATACTCTTGGTTACCCGTATTAATAAACATATCGTAGCACGTTTCTATAATAGCTTCCTCCAAAACAATTTTTAATCATCTCAAATTAAATTAATTTCTGTTGACGCTCATTTTGTGTAGTATTTGCGAGCAGCATCAATAAGAGAAAAAAAATCTCAGGGTTCGAGAGAAATGTCATGTCATTCAGATTCAGAACTGACCTCGTAGCTATACTTTTCCTGATTCGGCCTTCATTTGAAGCGAGTGATCTGCTTTATTTATAATTTAATCGAACTTTTCCTGTTGGATTTGTTATGAAGAGGAAAGTTTTAGAATTTTTTCCTTAAGTGGAGGGAGAAAAATCAGTACTGGAAGATGAAGTTCTATTCGAATTTGTTTGATTCCTACTGGGTATGTTTCATTCGAATTGACTATCTGTTGCGAACTGTAATTTTTGCCTTTTGCAGTATTGGGGGGGGGGGGGGTGTGTTTTCTGATATTAAACTTCGGAAAATATTAAAATGCTTGAAATTTCTTTGAATATTGGAAATCAATTTTTAAAAGTATTTATTTATGTTAAATTTATCGTATGTGCGAAATAAATACTCGTTTAATAACTTTGACGTTAAATGAGTGAATTATCAACTTTTTAATGTTCAAAAATTGCAAATTACTGTATACACGTGTTTCGGGGTTACAATGAATCCCTACTCAATGCAAAGAAGTATGAGCTTTTGGATGAAAAGTTCTCCGTATTTGGCTTTTCTCGGATGATTTTTCATTCAAAAGCTCGCACTTCTTTGCATTGAAAAAAGAGTTCCTTGTAACCCTGAAACATGTGTCTGCAGTAATGTGCAATTTTTGTGCATTAAAACATTGGTAATTCATTCATTTAATTTTCAAGCACAAAGTTCGTTAAAACATTGACATTTTTTTTAAAACTCGAATTAAAATTTCTATTATTTCTAAGAAATCCTGAAAGATTTTGCGAATGGATTTTGAAGATTTAATTCTTTCTTGTTAGGAATGAATAAATGTATAAAATTTAACTAATTATAAAACTAGCTGGATCGTCGAATGGACACAACAAACCGGTATTTTCCTTTAGAGTCCGAGTTTGTTGCGATATGGTAACTAGCGACGCTGAATTTCACTCCAATATGCGAACACCTTTTAGCAATAGTATATCTTCAAAATTAAAAGTGAAAACCAATTCAAAATTATAAATTACTTAGGGAAATAAATGCAATGAAATAAATTATAAATTAAATTTAACTAAAGCGAATTGTTATTTTCTTTTTAAAGCTGCACTAACTACATGCACATAGATGTATATTTTATTAGTTTGAATTAAAATAATTTACTAAGCATATAAATTGCTGCATTTAATCATCTTTCTCCTAAGATGATTTAGAAAATATAAATAAGTAACTTGAAAAAAAAAAACTTCAAGTAAATGACAAGTGGTATTAAAAAAGCTTTATTGCACATAAACATACGCTGCTGTGAAACCTCTTTTACGGGCATAACCCTCGAAAGCGCGTCAGAGCTCAGTAATTAATCAACATTCATTGTCATAATGTAATATTTGATGTGATGTCATTAGAACAGGGGTGCAGTGAAGGGAGGGCGTTTAGGGGTCAGCACCCAAAACCACTCATAAAATGTAATTTGTATTCTTGAAATGATTTGTCGATTCTGATTTGTATTGTTGAGCATTCCGGCGCACAGATGTTTCGGTGATTTATATAAAGCTTTCGAAGAAGTCACGAATTTGAAAAGCGGTCTTGAAAACAAAGAATTCTATGAATTTCTAAAGAAGTTACTAATGTTGTCCTTTTCTGATTCATCGGCCCATAATTTAAAAAAACATCTACTTTGTTATTTGTAAGGGTCTGCATTAATCACTTTTTTAACGTTTGTCTATTTGGTCACACACTTCTCTGTTCTGAAAAATGTTTTCTTTTCTTCTTTTGACTCTGAAAACCGCATCAACGAAATAAACATAACTTATTTCTACCTAACCAGGGCCGACTAACTAAAAGTGAGGCCCTACGCCCACAATAATTTGGAGGCCCCTCTGAAGACCCTATACTATGGTTGATTTACAGGTTTGGGGTCCTTCGGAATGCAGTTTTGGGGGCCTCTTTGTCTATCACAGAACCATGTATATATAAATCATTTATCATATGCATTTATGAATCCTCTTCCTAACCCCTCATAATAGCCACTGAGTTAAATTTGCTACTGGCAGAATGAATAAAAATACTCCTTTAAGAAAGACGTTTTTTCTCTCCAATTAACAAGTCATTATTTTTTTATTATTATTAAAATTCATGTATTTTTCGAATAGTTTTAATGCTATGCAAAACATAATTATTCAAGTAATTTGGAGATTCTTCAGAAGATGGGGCCCCTGGCCCGGGCCTAGTCGCCCTGTGCGGTAATCAGGCCCTGTACCTAACTACTAATGGAAGAACAAAGCATTGAAAAAAAAAAGCATTACATTTTGCATTGTGTAGGGGAGACCGGGGGCAAGATGACGAGCCGGGCAAGATGACGAATGCCTTTTTTTTTCCGTTTTAAACTAGGTAACTGCATCAACTGCATGCTACTGGCTCTCCTATCCGCTGTTCTATCAGCAATAGTATAGAGACGCTGAAATCGCCATATTTGTGTTAGTTCTGAAGCTCTGATTGTTTACCGTTGCCACGGTATAACTTTTATGCATGTGTAAATAAGCTCTCCTACGGATACATATAGAATATATCGTGTCTCTTTAGTACTTATGAGTAACTTAGTTTAAATACTACCGATTACCATGAATAAATGTCAATTAATAGCCTTTTTTATGGCAATGGAGAAGAATCAGTTCAAACAGGCAGTCTGGGGCAAGATGATGGGCAGCAACGTGGGGCAAGATGACGAGCTTGCCTATTGCCCGTGTTTCGGAATTTATTAAACTAACTATGTTGTCCATTTGATTAAATCCTGTAAACGCTTATTTGTCTGTGTGTTTGTCCACGCCACCTTACGCTTCTCCTCTGCAGCTAAAGGATGCATTGAATCAAGGGATGTATCGTTCGAAAGCGGGGTGATCAGGGGCTATTATAAACTAGTTGATCAAATTACTAGTTGAATGAATTAAACCAAGCAAAGTATATCCAGCTCTGTTGATTATTGACAATCATAACTCTCACATAACTTAGCAGGCTATCTTATATTGCAGTGAAAAAACATTATCATGGTTGGGTTGCCATTCCATCGCATCGCCTCTAGCTGCTAATGCGTCATTTTTCTGCCAATTAAAAACCTACTATAGCCAAGCATGTTACAACTTTATGGTCATTCATCTAGGACAAACTATCACAGACAAAAATATTGGTGAGCTTTTGAGCACCGCTTACTTCAAAGCAGCTACAGTTGGAAATGCCGATAAAGGGTTTAAAGAATGAGGGATCAAGTCTCATAATTATCTTGTTTTTAGCGGACTAAGACGTTGTTGGTAATGAAACTGAGAATAATAGTGCTAATCGTCAGACCTTGGGAGTAGAAAACCAACATATAAACCCTCCAGACGAAGCAGAACTTATTATGGCAAATGCTGATTCCGATGCACCAAAGAAGCCTGTTAGTGTTTCTGATTTCAATGCATTGCCGAAAGCAACACAATGCGAGAAAACAAAAAGGAAAAGGAGGAAACTGAGCTCAAACATTCTTATAAGCACAACCCATCAAAGAAATGTCAGACCAAGGAGCAAAGCTGAAGAAAAAAAAAGATCATTTAAGAAAATAGGGAAAATAAGCTCGTGAAGCTAAAAAGGAAGTAAAAAAAACTCAGACTAAGTTACTGTAGACCCAAGTCTATACAATTCGTGTCAAGCAATCCAGTTGCATCAACTTCAAAGAATGGTGTTCTTAGATGCCTTGCTTTGGAAAGTGGAATTTTGTGACCCACCAACAGAAGAATGGATCCAGAGTTGTAAAAGCCAAGAGTGGTGGCATGAAGAATGTTCCAATCATGAAAATGGCTTTTTTTATTTGTGTCTATTGTTAGCTGCAAAACTTAACACTTGAACATTACGCTTAATTTGATACTTAGTAAGATGTAAAAACACAGTTATCATTTTTAAAGCTAGGTAACATATTCAAAACATAAAATATGTTCAACATTTTTCAGCGTTGTCATCTTGCCCCTGGGTCAAAGTCATCTTGCCCCAGTACTGGGGCAAGATGACGATTTGTTAAGGTTATGAAAAAAAAAAAAAATATCCTTCATTATTTTTATTGGAAAAATTAAATGGTAATATATTTAGTGCTACAAAGGACTACTCTAACCGCTCATGTAAAATTAATTTTACTATCATTGAAAATAAAATTAATAAACCACGGAAGTTGTTAGCATAGTCATCTTGCCCCGGTCTCCCCTACTTTGTATTGTAAGGAATTTGTATTTTAGGAAATGAAATGTAATGTTTGAAATCAATAGCAGATGTTACGATTGCAATTCAATGTTTTATCAGATCACTTACGTTTTCATTCATCAATTATTTCATTTACATTCCTCCAGTTAATTATTCCCTTATTTATTCATTCATTCATTTCCTTATTAATTCACTACTTTTTTCATTTTTTTCCATATATTTATTTATGTATTTATTCATTCGTTTATTGCTTCATTTCGTCTTTATTTGTTTATGAAATCCTTTATTTGCACATCTATTTGATCAAAAATATCTTTATCAATCAAATATAAAATATTTCATCAGCGAAAAAAAAAATATTTTTCACTTTGCATCATAAGGAAAAGCAATGAACATTTTCCGCCTTTTTTTTTTTTTTTTGAAGGTACAATCTTAATGCCAAAAATAAAAATGTTGTTTCAATTTAAATTTTATTATAAAATATATTGTTCTTTCTTTATTTCCCTGAATTTTCAGACGTTTTCAATTTGTTTATTTTGAAAAAAATAAGTTATCTTCCCTATTTCACTTTGCTCCACATTTCACTACTTTAAATGTAACTGAATTACCATGAATTTGTATTTTGATTGGTTATTTCCCTCCTGAAATGATATTACTAAATGTTTTCGTACGCTATTTGCAAACAATAGTGTAAGAAAATAGGATGATCCCATTTTTGAAATCATTTATTCTAAAGAGAGCAAGAAGCTACCCGTAAAAGAGGTTTCACTGCTGCGTATGTGTACATGCCGTGAAGCTTTTTGAAGAACACTTACCGCTCTCACAAAAAATTGGCCTCTCACATACGACTTGTCGGAAAAAAATACAGTAACTTGAAGTTCTTTCAAAAAGTATTTTGAATTTTAATTCATTGTGTGCCAAGGAAAAAAAAAATAATATTTAAGAACATTGGTATTGTTTCTATTCTAACTCGACTTCAGAGGTGCAAAAAATTAATATTTCTCTTTCAATTCGAGTTGGGTTATGCCCGTAAAAGAAGTTTCACTGCTACGTATGTATACATGCCGTGAAGTTCTACGAAGAATGCTTGACTTAGATAAAATCTCAAATACTGGGATCTTTGTAGAAGGCGGTGGAAAATGCATATTTTACAATGCCGACATGGATTATATCAATGATTTTAATTAATTTCTTTCTTCTAATTAAAAAATGTATACATCTTAATATTCAACTTTTTTTAATATTTCGATAATTATCTTGGGAAAATAATATTAATTTTTAATACGTGATTAAACTTTCACACTGTAAAATAGATGATCATATGGAGTTGCTTTTACTCTTGATTTTTCATTTACCCGCTTAGTTTGCAGGAAAATCAAATAAAATTAAGCTTTTGAGAATGAAGAAAATTGAAAAATTTACCCATAAAATAGAGACGATCAGAAGGAACAACTTATAAAAATAAAAAAAACCATTAAAAAAAAGTTATTGGGGGAAATCATTGCATTTTATTGAAAGGTGTCACTTCTTTCAAAAAAAGCTCACGAACACTGTTGTGTGCAGGTAAACGGCAATATCTACAGAAATGAGTTTTCGAGATATTTGAAGAAATGTGTGGTGGATTTAATACTAACAAATTTAAAAAATGTTGGAATTACTCTTTTTATTATTTTTTCTTTTTTGGTCCCTCTTTTCAGCGGAAACAAAATAAGCGAGCTTGTACAATAAAGATTTCGTGCAATAGATGACAAAAATGCAAAAAAGAAAAAAAAAAGGAAAAATGAAAAATTTGCAGTTACTGCCCTTTACCAGCACACGGCAGAATACATCTATATTGTGATGGACGTGTATAGTGCCTCAGATGTGTTGGACTGAGATAAGATCGTGGCAAAGAGAGATAAATTGTCCTTTTTCTATTCAAAACTGAGTTTTTTAAAAACTTTTATTCTTTTTACTTGTTTATCTATTTCATTTCATTTATACATTTTATTTATTGAAAGAGTTCCAAAACATGCGGGGCTTTGTTCTCAAGCTGATGAATAGCTCGTTAATAATAACTAGAGGGCAGAAACCGTTAAATTATTTATATTTAATAAAAATAAGCTTAACTATGTATTAAAAATACTACCAAATAAATAATAAGTCTAAGCTGTTATAGAACAAATTATGAAACCTGAAAAAAGCTTACGAAGCAGTGCTAATCCCCCCCCCCATAACAAATCCTCATTGTAACATTTTTCATTAGTTTCCTTTCTGTTTAGGGGTTTTTTTTTTTTTTTTTCGCAAATAGGGAAACAACTGCAGAGCTTGTTTGCAGTTGAAGTTAAGTAGATTTTTTCCATTCTTGGAAAAAAAAAAAAAAAAAAAAAAAAAACCTATGTTATGCAAGATTTAGGATCGAATTTAATGACAAGATCATTTTTCTCGATAATCTATGGATGATAACTATAAATTATATGATCAATAAAATTCCGTCTGTATAGTTTTTTACAAATATTAGACGAAAGGATGACTTAACCCTTTTGGAATAAAATTGTATGACTTACGCCCTTTTGGCCCAAACAAATAACGAACTGAATTGGCTCGCTTGCATCTGAAAGCATTTTATTTTCCATGTAAATATAGCATGAATTTTAAATACATAGCTTTGGAAGGCTTCCACAAATATTTAATTACAAATTCAATTTGTTTATCATTATCATTATTTTTCCTTATGTTTAGCATTAGGTGTATCGTTAGAAGATTGTGTATAAAAATAGAAATATTAGTGTACTTTGATAGTTCCCAAAATTTCAGTCATTTCATACATGTTTTTTTTATTGTTTCACTTTGCTTTTAGATTTTATTTCAGAAAGGGCTCACGCGTTCGCATGATACAAACCACAGATAGCAGAGATTGGTTAAACTTACTGAGTCCTTTTTGGCATTAAACTTACTTGTGATTAAATCTTTTCGGAAAGAATCACAAATTTTACCCTCTTTTTTCAATACGACCAAACTTTTTTTAGAGAATCCACTTATTGTATAATGTCTGACTGTACTGCTATATTTTACATCAGAAAGTCATTATTTGAAAGTAAGCTTTTCGTTATACGTAGGACGTAATGTACCTTGAAAAGAGTTTTTTTTTTTTTTTTTGCAAATGATACAAAATGAAGGGTATCTGGGAAATGAAATACGATGCCTTTCAAGAAGGAATACCACATTGTGAATACCACAACCTCATTCTTGATGATTGGTTTCCGTTGACAACATTAATTTAGATTTTCTCATTAGTCTTTTTATGACATTTATGCTTTGCACTGAAAGTCACTGTTTCACTGAAAGTCATTCTCTTGCTACCTACTTGGCTTCACACTGCATCATATATGATTATTTTATCAAGAGCTGGACATTCAAGAAGTCCATCCTCCAATTTAATAAGGCAACGGTAACATTACACAGTTAACCTCGTAGTAACAACCCCATTGCACAAGTTAACATCTCATTGCACAGTTACTGGTCACAGTTATCAGGAGCTGGACATTCAAAATGTCCGCCCTCCAATTTAATACGGCAACGGTAACATTACACAAATAATTATTCAAAAAAATATGTACAATAACCCCTATTATACCGTTCATTTGTATGTACCGCGCTTTTCCTCTGTCCCTTAAAAAATTAAACGTAATCAAACTTCATCCTAAATTTGAGATCACTTAACATTTTATTTCTCACTGAAATTCTTTACTTCCCCTTTTAGCTCATAAATAAGCCAGGGATATATTTCATTCTTCTGACTTAGCTGTGCATCTTTTGTTACAAAATGGTTTATATTCTTATTTCACCGAAAAACCTTTGAAATATTTCAAATTGTTTCTTAGACTATTAAAAAAAGCAAATGGTAAGATAATTTTATTTTGTTGCTTTTACTCATAAGTTCGTCTTAATATAAGAATAAGTTATATTTATTGTTGACGAACGTATCGGAAACTTGAATATTAGTTCAATTCTTAGTTTTAACGACCTCGGTTATATCGCATTTTCGGTTATATTGCGCTTTCTTATTGTCTCCCGATAAGCGCGATATAACGTGGAACTACTGTACTTTAAAGCCAATATAATAGGAATATTATTATTACTATTTTAACACTGTGCCCCCAGGAACATGTCGCTTATCCCGTTTATGAAAGTAGACTTCTCAACTACCTGAAGCTTTCGGGACTCAAATGATATCTGTAGCTCGGGAAAGTGTCGGAATGGAGCGAACAGGTGTCAGTCGGGGCTCTTCCGCCAGAAATACTTACGAAGCGCGTGACGAGCATCGCTGAAGAGCAGCATCACCTTGCTCCCGTCCTTGAGACATGCCGCCACGACAGCGCTCTCGAAAATTCACTTCTTTCGACAGGAATATCTTTACACAGTCACGGATACATCACTCGCGCATGAAATATTTCCCCAATGGTCTCCGGTGCGATTTTACTTCGCATTATCCGCACGTCAATCTTACAAAGAACATTACGCTATTGCAGCTTTTCTTAAATACAGTGGGAGGCCAAATAATTAAGGACACTTCTCAAAGTCTCTTATTTTCATGTTTAGGCTCACTTTTTGAAGAAATAAACCACGAACCACTATTTTTTTTTCTTTCGAACTGCTTCTGGTATCATTATTGTTTTTAGAAGTGGCAACACTACCATTTTACATAATTTCGTCATTTTAACTGTGTCATTTTACAAAATACATCCCCTGATAATATAAATTAAATATTGAAATTTAATCGCAAAATGTAGCAACATTGCTTTATTAATAAGTGTTACTTACGTAAATAAGTATAGCAGACACCAAAACTTTCGAAGAAATAATTCCAGAATACTTTATATAACCTCACGACAACAGCAGTTTTTCTCACTAGAGACTAAAACTGGAATAACCTCACATACGTAATTGAAAACTTACGCAGTCTGATATTGTTGCCACTTTGAAAAATCAATAATTATGATACCAGCTGCTATGCAGAGTAGGAAAAAATATGTAGTTCGGGGTTTATTTCTTAAAAAAATGAGTGTTCACTTTAAAATACGAGAATTTAAGTAATGTTCCTAATAATTTGGCCAACCATTGTAGTGTTCCGATCAACCCGAGGGTTCCATGGAGATCAATCAAGGTTTCTACGAAACTTGCTTTTTTTTTCATTCTTATTTTAAAATTGGTGGCTTAAAAAATCTAAACTTACTAACTTTTCAATTATTTAAAAAGTATTTTTAAAGTGATTTTCAGTTTTTATTAGCTTTAATCTACTTCAATATTCATTAATTTTCAATTAGAAACGATTTTTTTTATCGACTTATTAAAATACGCAATTCACCATTAATCCACATAGAAATTGAGTGAAATTACAACAAAATGTATGAAAAAAGATGTTTAGAAATTATTAATATTTTAACGTCAAAGACTCCCTGGGTTCTTACTGTATCCCAGATGACTGTACAGAGGGTTATTTCAGTCAGGTATGACACCTCCTTAATGTACATACCATTTACTTTTGTGAAACTTCATCAAATGGTAACGTGAGTCACGTGAAATTGCCCAATACACTTTTTGCTTTTTTAAGCTATTCCCTGTTAAAACGAGCTACTATTAAGTTTTCCATTTGTGTGCAACTGAAAACGGCTTTTAATCTTTAGCTTTTGCAAACAGATTTTAATTTTTAGCTTATCCTATTCTATCTTTACTGAAGCCAGTTACAGCAAAGATCTATATATATAATTCGATGCAAGACTATTATTAGTTGATGTAAACTCACTCGACTTTTTGCATTTGAACTACTGCCACAGAGTCGAAATTCTGCTCTTAAATCGGCCCAGCAAAATGGTGCAGGAAAAAGTAATTCAAAAACTTAGGAACTCTGTTGTACCTTTTCGCTGATGAATGAATGGCTGCTCACGCAACGCTTTGGGGCGTCTTGCTCTCTACGGCGATGTTGCTTCGGATCGTTTCGTATTGTTGAGTGATCGTCAATTTATGATGGTTCTCTGATAGTTATGTCTTTCAAAGGCCTCCCTTCCGAGAAAAGTCGTTTTCTTGTGTGCCGACTTTATCTGCCTTCTAGGGAGATAGAAGGAAAAACGCATTCTTAAGAAAATGTCATTAACGTGTTCCAATAGAGTATTTAAAGCCTATTTCAAAATGTTTTGAATGTTTTTCTTCCTCCGTTATAATTTTGTAATTTCTTGGAAGAAACAAAGCTTTTTTTTTTTTTTGTCATCCTTATTTATTTCTCAGAAGCCTTCGTTCAAAACTTTTATTATTAATGCATATAATTTTATTTTTGGTGTATAAATGACCCTTGATGCGGAAAATCTTTGTTAACAATTAACTTTTCAACTACTACTTTTGTTTTTGTTGAAGACTGAAAAGCTTGTTCTTCAGGGCATTTACCTTCTACAATGTGAAAATGCATCAGAAAACTCAACGATATATCCAAAAAAAAAAAAAAAACCTTTCTTGATATTATGCAGAGATTGAAACATAAAAATGAACGATGAGCTCAAATACGATCAAACTACAATCAAAAACGATAAATGAAATATGAACTCTACCGTATATCCAAAAAAGACTCTCTTGATATTATGCAGAGATTAAAACACTAAAAATGAAACTAGGGCTTTTCAAGCTTGCCGAGGATGCTATCACGTGCAAAAGCATCTTGAAGATTTCTTCTAGTGGCCCCTAAAAAGTGTGACCCTAGGCCACGATCTAGCTAGCCTATTCAGTAGTCAAGCCGTTGTCATAGTGCTGTATTAGCAGCTGCATCTGCAGCCTTTTCATTGTGCTAGTCAGAAAGAGCACCTTTCAGCAATTTCATGGTTGTATGTTAAAAATCCATTTGTTGGTTTAAGTTTTGCACGCTAGTGTAATCGGTAGTATCGTCGGTCGTTGTAGGTGGTAACTTTTAATAAAACTCCTTCGAAATCTGATGCATAGTTGCTAACACTGTAGAAAGTACCGTGAGCAAGAATTAAAGCCTCAAAAATAAAAATAATATCAACTTCAAATTAAATAAAAAAAGTGAAGGAAAAAAGCTTTTAAAAGTCTGATACTTTCCCCTGAAAATTCTTAAATGGTTCTATAATGGTAGATCTATCTTCTATGGTCCTGGATAAGTCCTACACCGAGACTTTCTTCTCTCATTTATCAAAGCAGCACGTGGTCCATCGCATTAAATGCCTTAAGCTGAAACGTTACCTTCCCAAATTGTGTATATGGGGACTAGAATAATAATGAAGCCATGTCAAACCTGCTGAAGGCAACGCCCCTTTTTGTATCTTGTCCCCTCTTTTGTCAATTGAATACCTCTTGTTCCCCCTTTGGGTTTCTTGGAAAAGTCGCTTTCTATTTTAGCTACCTGGCAAGAGAGGACAACAGAAGGTAAGAGGTTTCTGCCTTTGACGGCAGAGCCGCTCTGTCTTTAGGGCTCAGGTGGGCGGGCCTTGAGGGAGAGTCGGCCTCTTTTGATGGACTCTTTGAGCTGACCGAACGCAAATTCGAGAACTTGTTCCATTTTGGTATGCTAGACAAACCTGGAATTCAAAGAATAACTAAGATTTTAAATATTTTATCAGAAAGAGCTTATGATATAAAAATTTGTAGAGACATAGAAACTAGAAATAAACGTTTGCCTTTGTAGAAAAGTAAATCCTCAGAGAAAATGTTATGAAGTACTAATTGCAAAACATATTGTATACACGTTGTAAGGACACACATCAGTATGATGCTTACTGTCCCCATAGTCTACGGGCCGAGCGCAAATATCGGTCAAGTTCGTTTACGAATCTTAGGGACTACGTGAACTTGCTTTAAATCTATTATAAATGATGAACTCAATAGAAAATACAATGTTCACACGCTGGAACTGTCTCATTAAGTTTTAATTAGTAATTGAAATAGGAACTATGTTCCATGAACTGTTAGCACTTTCACAAAAAAATTTGTCTCTAGATGGCGCTATTAGACACAATATTTATAATATAAACATTTAATAAACAGTTTTTCCACCGAAATTTTACTGCTTTACTCAATTTTTCGTTGCAAAATTATTACTAAGTTTTAAATTACTTACGAGTTTAGTAATTTTGTAAGTAAAAGGAAATCTAAAATTGTGTCAATCCGCAGCTATGAATGATCATAATCTCAAGGATTCGTTTATTACACTAGAGACAGCGCAAATAGACATTGTTAAGTACAAAAAATTAGAAGGCACTTTAGTTCACAAAAAAGATATTAATGAATCACCGAATAGCAATAATTGACCTACAAAATTTTAAGAACATGAACAACTCTAACGGATGCCAATACATGTTTAAAAAATAGTATAAAATTAAACACTAGCAGATGATAAATTAAAAATTAAAAAGTATATTTCACTTTCATATCACGATGTTTTATCTTCTCCTTTTTTGATAATGTTGCTTTTCGATTACAGACAATATTTTGAGTTAATTTTTAACCTAATTTCTCGTCAAAGTAATATAAAATAAATAAGGACATAAAAGATGGTTTACTGGGCTAAGGTTAATGTATCGTAAAAATATTGCTTTGTACAAAAAAAAAAAGTCGAAAAATAGATAAAATAATTAAATCCCCCCCCCCCACACACACATCCTACCATATTCATTCGAAGTGTAAAAAATTAAAGGAATCCGTGTA
This sequence comes from Uloborus diversus, assembly GCF_026930045.1. Taxonomy (NCBI): domain Eukaryota; kingdom Metazoa; phylum Arthropoda; class Arachnida; order Araneae; family Uloboridae; genus Uloborus; species Uloborus diversus. Next base: position 92,277,458 of record NC_072737.1, on the reverse strand, counting down.
ATCTCAATAAACGTGCATGAAACATGTTCTGCAATTTGTGTTTCAGTAACTGACGCATTAATTGCGCCACAAAACACTCTACAAAACAGAAAATGTTACATACATGTTTCATTGCACAAACTTTATAGCGAATGTGAACTTTACTTCTATTAAAGGCGTTTAAAATTTGATAAGTTCTTTTAGATAAGTTATTTCATAAGTTATCTGATTTGTTCAGTTAAATGGACAAAACATAAACAGAGGAGTTGTTTCTGCAAGAACTTACTTAAGAATTTACCTAAATTACTTAAGAATCAAAGTTTTCGTTGAAATAAGATCGTAACAGCAGTATTAGCGAGAAACCAATGAGCTTGACATGTAATTTTGAGTATAGAGATCTGGAGGGAGAAAACTCTCGGAGTTTATACAAAAAATATAAAAGGGAAAAATTTTTACTTTGCAGCTCTAAATACTTTACGTGCACTTATTGTCGGTGCAAAATTAATAGACAGAAAACATTATTTTTGTAGTGACTACAGTAATTCAGGGACATCTCAACACTTTAAAGGGAAGTGATGAAATAGTAAATAGCTAATATTTATGGATTTAATCATTTGTTTTACCATAAGATATTTCTTAGTGTCATAGACAGACATGTCCCTTCGAGTAACTCAAAACCAACCTAACCAGTTTTCACAAAACTTGACAAACATGTTATTTGCGTCGCCATTAAATAGTTTCATGTATAAAAATTTCCACTCCCTACCACAAAGCTCAAAGTGAAATATTTAAGAAAACTTACCACTTTGAAAAGGAAAAATTTGGAAATTTGTTTTGAACATATTGCAGTATATTAAGAAAGAACAATCAATTTCGTAATAAAATTTTCATTGAAATATGTATTACTTTTTCATTTTCTAACCGTAAATTTTAACCATCCAAAAAAAAGGAGAAATTTTTCTTTTTTTTTTTCTATGGGGTAAGAAGATCCTTGGATGTTTAAAAGGTGTTTTAACTTTAACTAACGCTTGTTGGGGACAGCAGGCCGTACAGGTTAACTCTAAACTGGACTGTCCCGCTCAAAACGAGACGTATGGTCACTTCCTCCCTCCTGAAAATTTCTAAGGGGGCGTGTGCCCCGGCTCAGTGATTGCTTTTCTCGATTCTCTCCTCCTCGCTGGAGAGAGGGAGAGAGAGAGAGAGAAAGGGGAAGGGAAGGAGAAAACAAGTGATGCAACAGCCACATGTGAACCGAGATGATCCAGAGTTAGAAGGCGTTTATTTGCGGGCAAGGGCCGTTTGCTCATGAGAAACACGTCGCTCACTCGGCCCTCTGACGTCATTCGGCGCTGAATTTTGATAAACATCGTTCCTTCTTCTTCGAAAGTAGCCTTCTCCTTCCGGGTGGACAGGGTTCGCATCCTTCCTATAACCGAGAAACGAACACATTTTGGCTTTTTTTGCTTTTTATTGTGCCGGAGAAAACATTTAAAGTTGATTATAACGAGGTTACTATACGAAAGCTAGCACGTTATATCTAGTGGCATCGTGTCTAGTTTCAGAACTAGCACCGAACTCAATTAGGGTTATTTCGCACCTCTTTTTATCGTTTTACATACATACAATCGCGAAACGTATGGACATGTATGTACACATCGTCACTTTGACCAACAGTTGGACATATAATCCCAGTAATAACCGTACGATGTCCTACTCTTGCTTTAGGACGATGATATACAGGGTGTCTGAAAAGTCCTTGACACATTTTAAAAATTCATAGAAAAGCACCAAATTCTCGCATCAATATGCGATTGGTACCATACTTCACAGGTTCAAGATTTTTTTAAAAATTGCATCTTAAAAAGGAAAAGAACAGAAAAGAAAAAAAATTCAGCTATTAGCAATTGATATATCGTCACTGTTATAACTTGTTTTCTCTTTCTGTGACGATACAGTTGTAAAATGTAAATTACTTATAAATACTTTTTTTCCCGATATCATAAAAAATTTTTGAACCTGTGAAGTATTTTGGTGCAAACTGCATATTGGTACGACAGCTTGTTGCTGTTCTATGAATTTTTAAAATGTGTCGAGGACTTTTCGAACAACCTGTATATGTGCCTGTATGTGTGTGTGTGTGCACGAACATGGACGGTTGACCAAAAAAAGGGAGAAGTCAAATGAGGTGGCAGTAAAGTGGATGACGCCTATAAAGCTGATTAAAAAAAAAAAAAAAAAACTGGCAGTTGAATTTTCATATCACTTTTGATCAAATGACAATCTCCGAAAAATTCGGGGCATTACCTCAAAAATCGGGACAGATAGATACAATAGACTCCCTCTTTTCATCTCAATGGTCCCGTTTAATTTTTGTGAAATAATTACATGAGTAAAATATAAAACACATACTTATTAAGTCGATTATTCTTTCTTTAAACTCGAGTATTGATCAATCTAAAAAATTTTCGATTGAGCGTTAGTTTTGAACTTAGAAAAATTAAGGGGAAAGCCTCTTCATTTTGAAATGAAGAAGAAGTTTCTCCATCTCAATAGTGAATGTTTACAATGTTCTCTAAAAACTGAATTTTCAAACAATAAATAACTTCAAACACATTTTTACTAACTGGTTCTAAGACCCAGTTTGATAGATTTTACCAGATTAGATCCATTATGGAAAACTGGAAGGGAAAAATTTATGTACCCGTATTTTGCTTAATAAAATGCTTTGACCAATTAATTAGACACAAAATGCAAATCTGGTAAATTTACAACCGAATAAAAGAATACAAGAAGAAAAAGTTTTAATTGCAAGGGGCAAATATGATGATGACAATACATTTTTAATATTTGGAATCAAATTTTTCGATTGTTTGATGTTCTGTAGCACCAAGAAAACAAAAGAAAGAAAAAAACCGTACATTTTAGTGTCAACTTGCTTATATGCGATCTAGGCTTACGGACCCCTATTTGCATCTCATGGATCCCCAATTTTTCCTTTCGCTTACGTGGACACATCGAACACTTACATTTACACTCGGAGGGGTCTCTATGGACCACTTTGGAAGCTACTGGTTTAGAGTATCTCCTGGATTTCTTTTATTTCGCTGCTGAATTTTCTCAATATCGAAATGCTTATGTCCAAACATTACCTTTAGTACGACCTGTCAAATCAAATACAACAACCGTCAAATCCTTAGGTTGGACGGTTAGAGGAATCACTTTTACTGTCGCTAATGACTTGGAACGAAGAGCATTGGCAGAATTACAATGCATCTGTCTATGAAATACTCCCTTCCACTTTTTCAGCTCGGAAAATATTTTGACTCGGTCTCAAAAAAAGAAAAAAAAAAGTGTTGGATCTGTACAAAGTAATATTGTGTGTGTGTGTGTTTTTTTTTTTTTTTTTTTTTTTTAACATTTGGCAAAATCAGGAGTTCTCAAACTGAGAATTCACTCCCTCTCAAAAATGTAGTTTTCGGTGTGTGATTGTTGCATGATGCTTTTTGCGTCGGAAGCTAAAAACTTTTGTTTGCATTAATCGCATGCAATATTTTTACCTATCTGGGACTTCCCATTATTCATTTTTCTTTTAACTCCTGAAAGATGAAACACATGACTCTTATTTCAAAACAGCCCAGCGTTGATTCGTGTACAGATTTTGAAGATCTCACCGTGTGGGATACTTTGTATCCACTGCTTCGAATCTCCGGTGCCCAGCAACTGCCTGTGTTAGTGGACCACGTGTTGCGATTGGAATTCGGTGTCGAAATCGATGAATGTACAAATGGGGCGTGGTTGGTCGAGGCGCCTTCGATCTTATTAGGAAATTACGTGATCGAAATTAAACGCAATTTCAAGGTTGCTTGCGATATTGACGTCACCTGTCTTGAACATGAGCATTGATGGTCGTATCATAAACGAAAATGCGATCTCCTGTCTTTCCAGCAGTCCCCATGGAAAATTCACTCCACCACATTGATGGAGTTCACTGATGGAACACATCGCAATAATGGGTACGAAGCCCTGTGTATCACTTACTACTTGGAAGAAAGCGCGAAAAATTCAGGACATTGAGTTTAAGTGGTTCTCAATAAATGATTGAATTCTTTATGTCGTGGCTAGAATGAGAATGGTATGAGTCATCCTAACATTGTTTTGAGAAGTTTGAAGGTTTTGTAAAAATTTTCTGCATCAGTTTCGGTTAGTGAACAATTTTCGTGTGCATATTTTAGTTTTTTTTTTCCTTTACTCAATTGGTCCTTTAAATAGAGAAACTAATGAGCCACCCAAATCCGTGCTTTGCTGAATTTGCAATAGGAGAGAGCGTTGTGCCTTGGGACACTTTTCATATTTTAATTTTTAACGTCAATTATTTGAATCAAATTTAAAATCTGAAAGTCACATTGAAATACCCCAACATACTTCTATACAATATATTTTTTAAAATACAGACAATTTAAAAATTAAATATTGCCAGCCATTTAAAGTAAAAGTTCCAAGCTGTCCCAAAGTACAGCATCCTATTGTACCTTGGGGCAGATCCTGTTGTACTATAGGAAAGTCTTTATGATTCAGGAAGCAGTCATTCTAATTTTGCACCAGAAAAAAAGTTGTTATCCATGGTAGTGAATTAAATCATGAATCATTATTTATAAATTATAAATAATGAATTATTATCTAACATTAAATGTGTTTAAAAGATTACATAAGATTGGAATATACGTAGTTCCATGTTCCTTAACATATCTTAATTATTAAGAACCATGCATATGTTGTACCTTGGAACGTGTCCTAAGGTCAATATGTTTGGCTGTCCCAAGGTACAATCACCACGTTGTTTAAGAAAAACCAAAATGATGGTCAATCAGGATGCACGATCATTATTTTCTCATAAACAAAATATTTGAAGTACCATTTTATAACAAAATTAAATTCAGTTGATTAAATTTACAAAGACAGAAAAGGAATTAAAAATAAAGAAAATATTTATTTTGGAGTCATAAAATTTTCTTTCTCTCACAAAATCTTCAATTTTACTCATTTGATGCTGATTTTTACTATGGCACCATTTAGTGATGAAGGTTACAATTAGAGATAACAAAAACATAGCTGCTAAAAATAGATTCTTAGAAATTAGCCGTGTCCCAAACAACACTCTCCCTTATAGTTAACTGAAGGTAATATAATATAATTATTACCCGCCCATAAAATGTGGTTTCGCATGCTGGGAAACTAGGATCTCCTACTTGTGGTAACCGTAGTCAGAAATTATTATCGGGGTGTATTGTTTCCATTTTTATTTTCCTGAAATTTCTGTAACAATTTTACTTCCGTGATTTCTATCTTCATCTTTCCATATCCCACCGTTTTGCTTCGGATGAAAATTTTGCAACTTCGACGAAAAAAAAAAAAAAAAACTGGTTGAGGAAAAAAAGATATTTTAATTGCAAACACAAACGTAAACCTCGTGTTGAACTTAGATATTTTGTACCTATCCCGGTACATTTGACCACCTCCAGTGAGAGCGGGGAGGGGGGAGGGTAAGCTTTATCATCCAGGACCCGAAACAAAATCTTCTCGGTTCAGTTTACCCTGAATCAGGGGAGGATACAAACTAGCATTTTAAGGGGGGGAGAGTTTCATGCTTTAGAACAAACCTCTCCCCATTAACGAGCCTACGGTTGTGAGTATGGCCAGGAAAAGGCACCCAATACTATAGTTGCCCCTAATAGGGCATAAAGTTAAATTAATTTCATAAGCAAAGAAAAAATAATAATGTTTCAAATATATACTTTCAAAAACAATTAATTGAAAAAAACTACTGATAAATTATCCAAAATCTTTAAATAAGTGAAATCATCCAAAATAATCATTCATAATGCTTACTCACTTGCTAAAATAGGTTACAGATCGGTACTCTTTGTTTTGTGTTTACTCATGTTTATTCTGTTTTTGCATAACATTTAGTTTACTGTTATGTTATTCCCTAGGACTAATTGCTGATTAATTTTATTCTTAATTATTTAATAATTAAAAATAAATAAATAATATAATTTACATTGAATTTGGAAAAAAAATTGTAGCTTTTTTTTTTTTTTTTTGAGAATGAATCGAAAATACTTTTTGAACTATCACCGGTTTCAATCACGGCGGAAATATTTCAGTTATTTTCAAAGCCAAAAAATAAATGAAGTAACATAAAGAACTGAGTTTGAAGGAAGCTGTTTGTAAAAATTTTTTGAAAATAACCCCAAAGTATCTTTTGAACAAATTTATCCACGGTTTCTATTAAGTTGGAAAGATTTCAACTAATTTAATAGTTAAAAATAAATAAATGTACATAAAGGACAAGGGTTCGCCGATATATATCAGTCGATATATGTCATGATATATATCACGATATGTACTTAGGTTTTTACCTAAACTATGTAGAAATTAAGAAACTCAATTCAGATAATAAACATTTTTCATCTTAAATATCGTGAAAATTATTTTAGTCTTAAAAATAAATCAAAATCTTGTAGTCCGAAAAATGTTAGTAGCAATTTCTTGCGATATACGTGCTTAGTTTTTTAAAAAGTGCTGTTGAGTTATTGGTAATTAATTTATGCATTTATTCTAGAACCGAAAAGTCTACACCGATTTCTAGTTTCAAATTGAAAGATATTTCACGAGATATAAATTTTAATCAATACAATGATCGATGACGATTGGTTGGAGGGGCTAAGATTTTATGATCATTTGCTCATATAGTAAAATAATGTTTAATTTATACGATACTATTTTTTATTTTTATTATTTTATTTTTTGTTTTTTAGTATTAATTGATGACTTATTGGGATGTTTTCCAGATGCAGGTACTATAATTGCTTTATTACATTTATGTACACTGCTTTTTCATGGATTGATTTGAAACAATATATATTTGAAATTTGATGCTATATAATATCAAAATAAAATATAAGTGATCAAACCAATGAACATGTGCATTTAAAAGTTCATTTTCCTTTATTCACAAACTTTAGTTTAAAAACAAGTTTATTTTGCATTACAGTTAGTACACTATTTCCGTTGCATGTTGAAATTGCACTGTTCTTAAATGAAACGCTCAGATCAAATGTTCCTGAAACTTTTTGAATCCAAAAAAAAGTATATTCAACGGACAAATGAAACTTTTCAAAAGCTCCTAATGCTACACTACGATTAAACCGAAACTTTTGCGAAATTCTTTCTTGAAATACAACTTCAAAATCAATTTTTAGAAAAAAAAATGCTTCTTTGGGGTTCCTATCATTTTCCAAAATATTTTCCTACCGAATGATTTTGTTATTACAGTAAAAAGTCCCAAACTCGGACATCTGAAATTCGGAAAGTTCCAAAATTCAGACGACTTGTCAATCATTATTATTTTATTTTCGAAAGTTCTTTTCGAAAGCCTGGTATTGTGTGAACGATTGAAGCGATTTTTTTTAAACCAAAAATAAATACTTTATTTAAAAATTCCGTAAAATTCCAGTGACAAAGAAAGAAAAGAATAGTTAAGGCATTTTTGCAATGTCAAATTGAAGTTTTTCGAAATAAATAACTAAAATAAAAACAAAAAACATACACATATGAATTTGAACGCACAGGGAATTAGTCATTGCCATCAATTGCGCGCATGATAAATCGAATGCTATACCATTTCGAAGAAAAGTGGAAACTATCGCTCTACTCGCGTCTAAAAAGAAACGAATAAGAATTGAATCTGTTGACAACGTTCAAATCTTGATCATATTTAGTTCGAAGTCCCAAGTTTGAATCTAACACACGTACCCTTGCTTTGATGAACGAGGGAGGTAAATGGGTGACTGTCGCGTATCTTATCATCAAGCTCCCTGATGGGTGTTTTCCTGGTTATTACCCTATTATACCCGGAAAGCTCTCTTTACGTTAAAGTTCCAATATGACTTAATGTATCAAGGAGGAAGAGAACTTTTGGAGAACTTTTTGTCGTAGATATATGGCAAAAGTAACAGACTTAAAAGTGATCAAATGCAATTTCTGTATCGGCGCTTTTGCTGCTATATTGCCATGGGAAAATAAACGCAGTATCTGTACATTTTTCTTTTTTTTATTTTCTATTTATTTATTTATTTATTTATTTATTGCATTTTTTTCATCTGTTGTTCTTAAACTTTATTGTACAAGGTTATCTGTTTTGTTTCCGCTGAAAATAAATCCGGCAAAAAAAGGCAAATTCGAACAGTTTCCTATTAACACAGAATCAAAAACTGATTTCTTTTAATATCTCAAAACTCATAGAGCAAGAGCCCCTGAGTATCAGACCTACGTCATAGTGTCAAGACCCAAAGTTTTTCTGCCTGAGAAGGTATTCTAGTATAGAAATTCAAAAAAATAGGATTTTCTTTTCTTTTCACACTTTCAAAGTGTAGACCTTCAAAAATAAGCCTCTAAGAGGATTTACGGAAATTCAAATTATTTTCGGAGTTATAGTTAATTTTATTAAGATAAAGAAAATGCCAGCAAACGAAATCTGCAGCGTGACAAACGTTCCGAAATACGAATTTTCGATAATGTTTCGAGCTTCAAAAGAAGGCAGAACTGTTCTCGTGACTGAAAAAATCTGCCAAAATGTAGCTTTTGAGGTATAGGAAGAAACAATGTGTAAGGCAGGGATGGCTGTTTAAAAAAATATATGCGACCGCAAAATTTAAAACTTGATTTTCTCGAAACTACTTTTTTAATACGGTTGACAAGATCTAATGCACCGATTTATTTGAAATTTGGTACAGACTTTCTTAATACTATCAATTTTGTCTTCACGTAAGAGTTTCTGAATTTTTGCTTATTTACTACTTTTAAAAAATTACTAAAATTGAAAAAAGGAGGCAAAAATGACTTTTTTTACTTCCTTTTACAAAAAAGGAAGTATTGTATTCGCGAAAAAAATTTCACTCAAAAATCGCCCTTAATTTCCATTTTGCTCACCCCCAAATGAATGTTGAGTTTTTTTTTCGATTCGACCACATGCGGAAAAGTGCCTAAGAATGTATAGACACGCGAAATATCCATTTTGACCATCACCGAGGTAATTACAACGACTTTTCTCGTGACGTCTGTATGTATGTGCGTATGTGTGTATGTGCGTATGTGCGTATGTGCGTATGTATCTCGCATAACTCAAAAATGGTATGTCCTAGAAAGTTGAAATTTGGTACATAGACTCGTAGTGGGGTCTAGTTGTGCACCTCCCCTTTTGGTTGCTTTCGGATGTTCCTAAGGGGGTCTTTTGCACCTTTTTGGGGGGAAATCATTGTTAATATCAATGCAAACTTAAGTGGTGTTATAATTTGGTAAACACTTGGTGACGTATCGCCAAGCTTTTGGTCGCCAAGTTTTTTCGCCAACTTGGCGACGATTTTTTTTTTATTTTAATCTGGTTTCAATTTGGCCACTGTTGGTGATATTTAGAGAGTAAACTATTGAATCATATTAAAACTGCCAATAATGAGAAAATGACATTAAATTGGAGTAAAAGGAAGTCATGTGATGCACACATCAGCTCGTTTTCTTTTTTTTCAAAAAGACGCCATTTTGTGCAAATTTTTTTTTTTTTTTTTTTGCAAATCGGCTACGTCCAGACAGTTTGACATCCTTGTTTAATTCGAATCAACCTTAGTTTTGTGTTTAAGATTACCAGGAGGATTGGAATATTGGCAACCAGTAGATACCTCATTTTTCTGAGTCACTCTAAAAATGTTTTTTTTTTTTTTTTGTTACGCCCGCAAAATCGCCTCAAAATTGAGCCGCTAGACTAGAATACCCTCTTAAGCACATCACAGCAGGTAAGAACGTTTCGCTTTTATTTAAGCTAAGTCGCGCTGGTTTTGGCAGGAAACAGAGAGAAAATGCGCGAAAACGTCATTCTATGTCAAGTGACCTCGTCGCATCCACCCGACCATCTCCAATTTGAACGAAATTTTATACCGGTGCAGACAGGCCTTTGAAACTAACAGATAAGAATTGTCAGCTTCCGAGACCCAAATCCTGAGGACCTAGGACCAGTAAAAAAAAGAGCTCCAAAGTGACGGATCAGATTTGGGAAACGAATGGTTATGTTTAGCGCGATTCCTCCAGTGGAGGCCGTTTTGTAGCTCGCTTTTTTGTTTCTTTTTGAGGTATCCTAGATCCTCATGATTTGTGTCTTGGAAGCTGGAACTTTGCATAGATTAGTTTCAAAGGCATGTCAGTAACTCTTTAAAACGAGCTCTAAATCGGAGATGGTTGGGTGGGGATCACCGGGTCACGTGACATGGAATGAATCTATGATGTTTCGTTTTTGCAGCAATTTTAATCACCTTTGCTATCGGTTTCCAGCCAGAGCTTGAACGACTTAGCTTAAATAACAGCAAACCTTTCTTACCAGCTGTGATGCCCTTACGCAGAAAAATTTTGGACCTTTATACTATGATGTAGGTCTGGCACTCATGGTCTCTCGGACTTTCATTTCTGAAGATATTGCTCTTTACTTTCCCACGATAATATAGAGTACCCAATGCTTTGACGTTATAAAGAAAAGAAAATCAATGTTATGTCCCGTCGTTTTTGGTGACAGTGGTCGCCAGTTGGCATACTGGCTGCTTGAAGCACCAAATAACTTTGTATAATTCATTACTTAGATGAAAAATTATAAAAATCATCTTTAGAACCATATGCATTCAAATCTTGAAAAAAAATCATTATGAATGATATACAATAATAAGCAAATGATAACCAATCAGAAACGTTAAAATGCTAACGTAACAGAAGCAACTTCACATGCCACACTAACACACCGCTTAAACGAATACCGCCGGTTCCAGAGTATAATATTCGATTGTGTGCGGGGAAATGTTCTTTTCCTTCCCAAACTAAACATGTGCCTTAAAACTTCATGGTAAATCAGTAGCTGGTTAAAAAAAAATAATGTCTCTGAAAAACTCTTGAAGTACACTCAATGCTCAACAAAATAGCATATTAATCTTAATATATAAAAATCTTCTGTGCGGACGTTTGTCACCATAAGGCTTTAAAACGGCTGTGCCGATTTTGATAGTTGTGGCAAGCATGGTTTCGAAGCGCGATGGATCGAATCGGAAACGTTTTTGCAATTAATTAATTAATTAAAACATTGGACGGTTATATCTCCCTTAAATGATTAATATTTACTAGTGTTCGCCCAGTGGTCGAAATTCGCCCATATTCATAAATGAATATTTGAGAAAGCGTGTATGAATTTAACTGTTTCCAACATTTATATTTCTACTCTTACTCATGTTAACTGCATATCTTAAAACATACAATTTTTATACAGACACACATTACCGTAGTAATAATTTATTCCAATTTTACTTTTTATCCGCTAACCTCAAAATAAATGGATGAAAGGGGATATTTCGGTAATAGGGTCGTTTCCGAAATTTTCAAAGTATTTTTTACTGAAAGAGGATGCTTAAAAACAAAGGTTTCATCCATTTTTTAAATAATTTGAAAAAAATTTAATATTTTTTAACAATTATTTTAATCGGTGCGCAGATTGAAATTAATTTTTTGGCATCAAAAACTATAAAATGCCACTCATTGATGCCATTATCGCACAGCGCAAATTATCATAACCTGAAAACGCGGTTGAGAGCAAACCGAAAATATTTAGCGCGGCAATGGAATCGCACGCCAAAGTACAACACGCCTTATTTCCAAAATCGGACATTCAAAATAGTTTTAAAAAAAATTGTTGAGAAAATAAAAGTTTTTTCTGGCTCAACATTTTTTTTTCTTATTCTATTTATTTCAGTGACTAAAAATAGTACTTCTGATTGAAGGAAACAACCCCATTGAGAAATTGGTGTGGTCGACAAATTGCTGGCTTGAATAATTTTATTTTGGATATCATGTTGCTTTGTGCTTATCCTATGCAAATAAATATTTCCCTACTCTTTGTTTACGTATGCAAAGGAAAAATAATTTCCGCACTGGCATTGGAAACAAAAAAATTTATGTCAATGGATAAAAATCATAAATTATCCAATTTTCGAAATCTTCCCGTATGAAATAAAGCATCAAGACTTAATTTATACGTAAAACTTCTGTGTGAACAATGTTACTTATAAAACGTCTACTATTCTTGAGTAAATTTCTTCTTCGTTATTAGAAATATACATTTCCAAGTAACAAATGAACGAACTCTACTCGTGGCAACTGTCCATTCGTCACAATAATAGTTCATTTTTTTAAAAAAAAGGTCGTCTTTGTGATTTGTGCATAGTTAAGGGAAAGATTTAGATGATGTAATTTAAAGACGAAACAAATTTTATTTTCGTCCAGATAAATTACAACAGGGTAGTTCTGTACACAAAAGATCAGTGCAGTGGAAGGTCTTTATCTTTGGTGGAAAGAACAAATTAGGCAATATATGAAGCATTAAAAGTTTTCGTTCAAAAAATCGGACTGCTAATCGGTCGGGGTTGACTTCGCTCACTGATCGGCTAGATTACAATAACGTAGTGGCTTGGCGACTTTGGCTATAAACAATAGAGTTTTTCGTTTTTATAGAGTTTTTAGTCATTTTAGTTGAAGAATGTGTTTATTTTACATCGGGAGGGGGGAGTGATGAGTGATTTTCGCCCTTATTCAGAGAACTATTTTTACCTTTATCATTTTTTTAAACGATATCCTTTCGATTGTTTTATTCTTTTTCATATGGGGGTTGTTGCAGTGGGATTTCCCTTTTGTTCTACATTAGGGTGGAACGAAAAAAACTAAGTTTTTACTTTCGAATTGTAATAGTGCAGAAAAGTTGCGATTGGTGAAGACTTACAAAACAACACAAAATTTTTTAAAATCGGATAATATCTTCCGATCCCGCAACGAGCCTAAAAATTTGAAAAAATGGAAAATTTCATGTGTTCTTAGAGATTTTTTAAAAAATTTCCTCCAACGTTTCTTTTTAATACTCTAAGACGGAAAAGTTACGATTGGTGAAGCCTTCAGAAATTTTAAAAAACATATTGAAATCAAATAATACCTTCTGATCCAGGAACAAGCATGAAAAGTAAAAAAATGGAGAATTTCAACTTTTCTTAGTGATTAAAAATAAAATTGTTCTTGTTGTTTTTTTCCCCCGGTGTTACAGGGAAAAGCCTTTTAAAAAACCCTATATTACACATAAACATTAATTTATTTCTTGACTTTTAAGGTATCTTCGAAACATGCAAAACTACCATTCTTTACAACAATGAAACATTTTCAAATAATAGAAAGTTATAAAATATTTACCAAATTTACAATCCAGTATACAAGTCTTATTGTTTTAAGTGTTAGTTGTTGAAGCTAATTTATAATCAGATTTTTTGGAAAATTCGGGCAGAATTGATCTGAATTTCAATGTTGCTCTTTAGTGGCCATCTCTTGATTTAAATCCACACACTTTGAGTGAAGCCTCCGTCACTAGCATCACACATCTTTCGACAGCTTGCGTATGGCAGGGGAATAGTTTTATATCCCAGTCGGGTATAGTGCCTGTTACAATAAAATTTTCAATGTCTTTGTTAGGAACTTTTCGAAGAAAAGGTGGAGAAGATAGCTTTGTCTTGTTCCAATTAATAATCTCTGTGTAACCTTCTGCTTCGAAATTTAGAGATGGAATGACAAAGTTTCTTATGCTTTTGCGTTTAGAAACAGATTCTCTGGCTTTTAAGACGTTTTTAAATGCTAGTTCTCTTATGTGCCTCCTTTCATCAAACACCATTGCCATTAATAAGTTTTCGAGATGCGCAAAGAAAGAGTTTCTTTCAATGACAGGGTAAACAACTTGTTTTAGATTGTCAGGTAAGTATTGACAGGTTTGAATTGTTCTGTAAACATGAATGGCACAGTCTGTGAAAATTTTACGGTTCTTTATTTCGCTAATGGGGCGTATTAGATGCATACACTGTACTAAGCGGCATAAACAAATATGAGTATCGCGGGATTAAAGGGCCATGTGGACAATTTACAGGCAGGCTCTAGTACTAAAATATCACATTTGTTTTATAAACAAACGTTCTTCCATTAGTATTTCATACCGAACTATAAGGATCGTTAAACTAAAAAAAAAAAAAAAAAAGCTGAAAAAGGGCTTAAAGTTTACATTTTTTCAAACATGTAGGTTCGTTGCGCTATCGGAAGATATTGTTTTATTTCAAAAAGATATTTTTTTTTCGCTCAGAAGTCTTCACTAAACGTAACTTCTCCGCTCTGTTGCCTAAAAAAGTACATTGATCCAAAAATGTTAAAAATTCGGAAAAATACTGAAATTCTCAACTTTTTCGATTTTTTAGGCTTGGTTCTGGATCAGAAGGTATTCTTCGATTTCAAGTTTTTTTTTTATTTCTGAAGGTTTCACCAATCGTAACTTTTCCGTCTTAGAGCCTTAAAAAGAAACATAAAACAAAATTTTTGAAAAATCACTAAGAAAACACGAAATTTTCCATTTTTTCAAATATTCAGGCTCGTTGCGGGATCGGAAGATATTATCCGATTTTAAAAATCTTTGTTTTGTTTTGTAAGTCTTCACCAATCGCAACTTTTCAGCACTATTACGATTCGAAAATAAAAACTTTATTTTTTTCGTTCCACCCTATTCTACATGTGTTGTTAGTTTTTTACACTTAATATCTGAGGATGCTTTTTATCCTTTGAGTATGGCTGAAGGAACAAACCATCATGTACGGGAGAAAAAATAGCTAATAAAACAACTGCTCAGTGGGCATTAGATAAATCAAGTTGTAATAAATATACGCATTCTGACACCAAGCAGCTTAAATCGTTTCCTTTTACTTATTTTTTTTTCAACAAAATGGTCCAAACACTTCATAGTTTATTAAAATTTTTTAACTTTTCAATTTACAAAGTTTGAACAGAACAACGTTTGTCGGGTCCTCTAGTTAAATATATATTCTTATAAGTAGGGGAATGTAGGGCAAAGTGAAAAGGTGAAATATTTATTCTGTTTTTAGCTCCTCCTATATTGTAATATTTTAACTCTGTAGTAACACGTGTAGTTAGTTCCAGTCAGCAAAAAAATAACTTATGAAGATCAAAGCATATTATAGTACAAGTAATTTTTAAAAGTTGATACTCATGTTGTAATATTTTTTTTTAAGTCAATTGTTTTTATTATTATAAAATGATAAAGTTCTTATTTTTAACGTATTCAAAAGAAATGGGACTTACTAATATTATTTACAATATTTATTTAAGTAATGTGCCATTCTCACAGAAACGGTCATTTTTATGTTCTTTACGAATATTTTATGACTCATACATATTTTAAGGGGTTTAAATCCTTTTCAGAACAGATTTTAACAAGATAATTAAAAGTAAAATTCCCTTATTTTATTTTAACTATCTTTAGTTTAATTCTAAAGTATTCAAGTGTTATTCCCTCTCGTGTCCCCACTGTTAGTAAAAAATAAGCAAACATTATTTCTAATCAAACAAACAATAAGTTCACATTTTTGTGGTTTTTATTTAAAAACTAGAAAGTCGCCCGTCAAGGTATGACGGATGAAAATTGCTTCTACTCTTCTACTTTCAAACGAAGCAATTGCCTGTTTGGTGATATTTTGATAGTTAAAATTTTAACCCTAACTCCAGTGGATTAATCCAGTGGAGCGTTAATTTTCAACCTTTTTTTTTAATTCTTCTTTCCCCTAAAATGACTGTCTTACCACTAAAACAGTTAAGTTACCGAATCAAGTTCTTCGTTGTCACAATAAAGCCTTTTCCTGCATGTTAAACATTACCAAAACATATCATCAAATTATCATGCTGTGGCGCAAGTTTCATTGTTGAAAAAAGCGAATTACTCGATCAACGGCTATTATTTATATGAGGATATTGAATAATTCAAGTAAAAAAAACGCTTAAAATTAAATTTTCATTAAATTTAATTTGCGTAAATATTTTTAAGTTTATTTAAGTTAATAACACCAAGCGGTTAGTGTCATTCTCTGACAACAGTCAGTTTCCTTCCCAGAATCGCAACAAAATATTTTTTATTAACGAAAAGTCTCGTTATTTACAGCTGGGAACCCAAAAATATATTGCGGAATGTTTGCGTCTTTAAGCTGTAGGAATTTTTTTTTCTTGGAATCTATATGAGAGCATAAAACCAGATAAGGTTTCTTGCATCCGTCATTCTCTCACATCTTTTTTTACAGAAAATAATATAATAGAAAAATAATCTTTATACATAAAGGGCTAATCTCTGTCCGGATGTCCGGGGTAAACTTCAAAACTACTGGAGGGATTTTAACCATTTTTTCACCATAGATAGCTACATAATCGGAGGACAACTTAGGCTATAATTTATCGCTAAAAAAACTTAGTCTAAGAACGTCGTGATCGAAAACAGTAAATGTCATGTAATTTCCACATCAAATGATTAAAGATTAAACCCATTGTTTCGAAAATTCGTTGCCTAACAACAGCAATATTAAAAGTAATCATTATGTAAATTTTGAATCAAGGCCACTCTGGAGCAATCATGACATTGCTTTCTTAGGAATTGCATCCTCATCTTTATACATAAAGGGCTAATCTCTGTCCGGATGTCCGGGGTAAACTTCAAAACTACTGGAGGGATTTTAACCAATTTTTCAGCATAGATAGATACATTATGAGGGAGCAACTTAAGCTGTAATTTATTCCTTAAAAACTTAGTTGTAAAACGTTATGGTGAAAAACAGTAAATTTCATATCATTTCCCCATTAAATAATTATATTCGCAACTCCAATAAATTATAGGGGGCGCAGCAGCCACTGTCTAATGGCGGATGAAAAAAGGTGAAACAAACAAATGCGATAACTTATAACTTGCTTTGACGTTTAGTGAATGACAGTACTTTTTCGTCGTATTGCTGCGAAGCTTTCTTTTTAATTCTTCTGAAATTACATTACACCACAAACTGCTTGAAGCCAGAAATATACCCTAAAGAAAACTCGTGGAATGGAATGTTTTACCTTTTTCTTTAGTATTGGTAATCACCGCAAGGTAGCGTATTCGAGCTTTGAAGTTGCGAATATAAAACCCATTGTTACAAAAATTCGTTGCCTAAAAACAGCAATAATAAATGTAATCATAATGAAATTTTTGAATCAAGGCTTCTCCGGAGTAGACATGAGTTTAAAGTCGTTTAAACATTTGGAAACTCTACTTTTTGCATCCTTAAAGAAACATAGTAGAGAGCTTTTTTTTCTTTTGAGTGCGTACTATTTAATTAAATAAAGCGCACGGTTTTCTCAGTGATCTTTGTTTTTGTTATTTCATATTTTGGAAATTCTTCAAATTTTTATATGCTTCAATTCGTACTTTCGTTTCTAAATGAATGTTCGTTCGTTCTTTATACTTATTGCTATTTTACTTTAATGGGTAAGGAAGAAGCTCGATTTTTAATTACGCCAAAGTGATATGTTTTGAGTTCTTTCAGTTAAAACAGAAAACGAAAGGAAGTAGCGATTGTTTCTTACATTTATTTCTGACCCAGGCAACTAGTATAAAATAATGCTTGAAAACTGAATAATCATAAGTTACATCCGCGTTTGAGAATAAGTATTTGTATACAAATAAACTCGACTCAGTAAGACATAACAACTAGAATCCAATTTTAATGAATTCGCCACTCGTTCACTAGTGAGGGACTGATGCTAAAGTGAGGGTATAATATTGAGCGTACAATGCTATTCAAAATATATTTTTATTTTTCAGTCCCAGTGTTTAAAAAAAATTAATTTAAAGCCCTTAAATCTTAAAAGGTTTCTTATTTGATTCCACCCACTTTAATTTTTTTGAACTTAATAGCTCAAAATGACTGTTTTTATGAGAATGACCCTAATATTATGCTTATTTTTATTTTAACTGTTTTGGACAATGAATCAAGTGCGACCGGCGCAAAGTGGATGGGGCAAAGTAAAAAAGTCCGTTTCGTTTACTTATTCGATATTACTTACGTATTCATTAATTAATTCAATCATTCAAATATTTTCTTATTCATTCACTACTTTATTAACTCTTAAACTTTTCTCATATATTGACTAATGAATAAATTTATTCGTTTATAGTTTATCTGTTCGTTTATTCATTCATTCTTTTATTGACTCATTCATTTGATAAAAAATAGTTTTAATAATCAAATGGGAAATATTTCATTTTACACTGTGCTTCATGAAAAAAAGAAAAAGAGTGAT
Organism: Uloborus diversus; assembly: GCF_026930045.1. NCBI lineage: Eukaryota > Metazoa > Arthropoda > Arachnida > Araneae > Uloboridae > Uloborus > Uloborus diversus. The sequence goes on along the minus strand of NC_072737.1, from coordinate 92,259,209 downwards.
GAATTTCCACTTCATTTAAAGGTATAAGCTGACCCCAAAAATGGACAATAATGTTTAAACGTAAGTTTTATTGTAAAATACATTGTTTATGCACTGTTATTTTCAAAAGCAATTTCCATTTTGTTCGTTTTAGAAAACATAAGTTATTTTAACTATTTCGCTTTACCCCACATTCCTCTATATGAAATTTTTTTTTTTTTTTTTTAAGTACAGTGAAATCCTATTTCAACGAATACCTGTACAGCGAAATATTCGTTTCAACGATTTAAATGTTCAATCCCGATTTGATTTCCATTACATTGTTTGAATCCTATTACAACGAAATTGATACTACAACGAACAAAGTTTGCGGTCCCTCGCATTTCGTTGCAGCGGGATTTCTCTCGAAGTAATAATATAAAATACTTTTTTTTCCTTTTGGCAACACTTTCCTACATCACCTTTTGAAAATATTTTTGTATCTCCTTTATTATTAAGAAAACTGTAATCTCCGCTTAGATTTTCAAAGTGTCCATTATTCTCTGGTCAAGGGTCATAATTTTGGCTGTTGAGTGTTCTGAAAGAAATATCACCTTTATATTCGCAAATATGTGCCCTCAACATTGTCAGAAAAAAAATCTTTCTGTTTGGTCATTTTATGCTGTTTGATTTCTTTTTTAATTTAAAAAAAAAAATTCTTACCAAAAATATTTGCAAATGCAGACCAAACTTATTCAATTATCCGGAGAATTTATTCGATTAAGCAAGGATTTTTAACATTTAATGTCTGTGTAGGAATTATTCGGTTTTGGATGGCTTTGTTCTTATAAGCGGGATATTTGTTTATCAATTATCTGATTAAGCGGGGCTGACAGAATATATTATTTCTCAAAGATATTTTTTGTGGATACGCCATAACTTCCTTTATAGTAGGGAAATGAGTGGCAAAGTGAAATGGTTAAGATGATTGAGTTTTTTCAAACTGAATAAATTGGAAATTTGTTTTGAAAATTACAGTATATAAAGAAAGAACATGGCATTTTATAATAAAACTTGCGTTGAAACAGTACTTTTTGTATTTTTGGCAATAAATTTAAGTTTTCGAAAAAAAAGTTTAAAAATTTCACTTTTTATTCATTGGGCAAAGTGAAAAATAAAATATTTTTCTAACGAAATATTTTCTATTTGAGAAAAACATACATTTTATCAAAAGAATCAGTAAATAAAAGGTTGAATGAATAAATGAAAAGATAATGAAACAATAAACGAATAATTCAATGAATAAATCAGTTATTGTATGAAGAAAAATAAATGAACGAGTAAAAGAATGAATGAATAAAAAATAAGTGAATGAATGAATGAATAAGTGAATTACTAAATGAAGGAATGTAAACGAATTAATTAATAAATGAAAGCGTAAGTGATTTATATTAAATGATTGAGCGAATAAATGAAACTATTTCACTCTTCCTCATCCACTTTGCCCCGCATGTGCTTGACTAATTGTACAATTTATTTAAAATACAAATAAGCTTAATATTGACTAAATTAATACTGCAAGGAACATTAAAAGTTCTCAATTACTGTTTAAAATGTTAATAACAATAACTTTATCATTTTATAGTAACAAAATAATTTTTGACTTAAAACAAAATATTTCAATATGAGTATAATTTTTTTTTTTTTATATTGCCTGTATTAGCAAATGCTTTAATCTTGAGCGGTATTTTTTCTCTGAGTGGAATAGACTACATGTTATGGTAATATAGTTAAAATAGTACCAGATAGGTGGGGATAAAAGCAGAGTAAATATTTCACCATTTCACTTTGCACCATGTTCCTACTTCATCATATTCAAAAGTGAGACATCACTTTAAAGATTTTTTTCACCGCTTTCAGAGAAAAACAAACAAGTCACATTTTTGCGATTACTCAAAAATTTACTTGACCAACGGGATCTTTGAGTTCTTTCTACGGAGCGCGAATGCTTTCAACGGGTCAGCTAGTTATTATTATCATTATTGTTTCGCAATCAAAAGTGGCAATTATATTTAACATTTGTATCATATATTCAAAGTAATTGCTTCATACTTAATTGTTTTTAATTCCTTTTTTTTCCTACTTCTTTTCTGATAACATTCACTTTGAGGTCAGAGTAGATCTTTTTTTGAAGTGTCTCTTGCTGTAGAAAATGCAACTTTGTTTTTTTATACTTTTTAGGCTATAGCTTATTATTTATAATTTTGAGTTAAATGAAATCTCCATGCGATATTTGTAGTAAGAATTTACGAAAGTACACAGAAAAAAAAAATATTAATTCTTGAAAAATGCTTGATTTTTTTTTTTTTTTTTTTTTTTTTTTTTTTGTTTCTCCTTAAAGGGTATGAACCCTGTTTTAGCAATCTTTTTGTATAAATCCAACCATCATGTTTTTATGTTTCTATTTCTGTCATCTTTTCCTTATGAAGATGATGATTGAAATATGTCTTAGACATTTATTTGTAGACTTACTCTCTGACATGCGTTTTATCTCTCTTAGTTCTTAGGGTTATCTACGTCATTTACAAATAACGACATTTTATCCGCACAAACTGAAGATAATTGATTTTATTATTATGTTTTTTTTTTTTTTTTTTGAGCAATCACGGTTGCTTATTGTTTTCACTTGACTGTTTTTGACGTTCCTTTGATTTTTTCCACCGCCACCCTCCGCACCATCACCGTCGACGGGCTCCTCAGGATGCTGCTCCTATAGCGAAAGCCGTCTCCAGGTTGCATCCATGTCCTACACACACGAACATACATACACAACTACACACACACACATACACCAACACACACATACACCAACACACACCCATACACCTACACACACAAACACATACACACATACAAACCCGCATACATACAAACACCTACACATACACAAAAAATATACACACATACACACAACTACCCACACATTCATGCCTGCACACAGACACAAATACATATGCCTACACACACATACACATGCTTCCCCCCCCACAGACACAAACACACATGCCTGCACACACATACACATACCCCCACACACAAACACACACGCCTACATACACACACTCGTGATTGCGAAAAACATAATTTGAATTCAATATGTCAAAATTCAATTTTTTTTTTTTTAACTCTGTCACTTATGACTTATTTCAATCGGAACTTTTTCACGTCTTCAAAAGATGTTTATAAACCTAGTAGAAATGCGTTGGACAAACGCATCATATAACCTAAATCTTTTTCAAAGGTTGCTTTTAACTTTTCCATAACTTAAACAAGATAATGCTGGTATCTTGCGAACAAACATACATACAAACAAACAAAATAAATAAATTTCTTTCTTCTGTATTGGTTCATTAACCTTAGCATTGAAACAGTGCTGAAGTGTGGCTGGAACTACCCAAAACCATTTTAAAGATGTTGAATACGAAGTATTTAAGGCATTCAATTTATTGATTTGTCACTTTCCTTATGATCCAATGTACCAAAATGTTTTATAAATTCTTCCTATTATAGTGATTGTGTTAAAATTTGAGCATTGAGTTGTATGCTTGATGAAAATAGTTGTTTGCTTGATAAAAATTTTCTATTTTTTAATTTTTAAACTGAGTAGTCGATTTGTAGTTTTCTGCTTTATATATTCGTGTCTGGAATACAAGAAGTGTTCCACCAATTCTCCGTTTAGATTTCAAAGGCCTTTCTCAAACAGCATTTAAGTTACTTTTCTTCACTTGGTCTTTGATTTAAAACTACTGAAATATATTGCCTTCTCTGATATCTTTCTTTTTTTTTTTTTAATTTAAGACATTTCTGGTGAAAAGAAATAATAATGAAATAAATAAAAGGGGGAAAAATCTAAACAAAATTTCGTAGCTTATGGGTTTTACTTCACATGTAATACTTGTTTCAAATGGATTTTGACTTCAAACTATTGTTGTAAATCTTGTCCACGATGTAAAATTTTGATGACGGTGTTCCTTCTTTTTAGTTTCATTAAAAAATCTCTTCTTAAAAAACAAATGCAGGGACCCGGAGCCATACTTTTTCTTTTGAGGCTCCAGATCTGCTCTAGATAAAAAGCTATGGCTCTGGTTCCGGAGATGCTTCGGCTGCGGCAATTCAAAAATACTTTCATGTAAGCTTTTCGGTGTCAGATTTTAATTTGTAATTTTCAAAAAAAAAGGGGGGGGGCATTAAGATAATTACATAATGATTGAAAACAAAAATGTTTTCTTTTTAGCCTTTTTTATTTGATAAAACAGTCTGCTAAATATATTTTGTTTTTCAAATTATATGAGCATGCTACATTTTCTTTTACAAGAACTAATGTTTAAAGCAATATCCATTTTTAATTTTCTTTTTTCCGTTTTGTGAAAATATGCTTGCAATGAAACAACATCCGCACGCTAACTTTCAGCATTTTGGCTTTAGACTGCTTTAATATTTTCACGGGATCAAGTGATTACTAAAAATAAACGAGTGGCTACTAAATTAAAAGTGTCTGCCAGCCACTGGTTATTAACCAAACATTTTAACTTAGGGTTATGTTTAGACTGAAATAAATAAATAAACGAACAAAAGATTTCTAAAAATATTAGAGGAGCCTTGGAACAGGGGTAAAATTTGAATATTTGAAATAATATAAGCACCAGCTTCAGGGAAAACGCAGCTCCGGAGCACCCCCGGTTCCGGGCTTCTGTTCCAGCTCCGAATCCCCGAACAAAAGGGTTGCACTGTCTCCGAACTTCTGCAGACTCAGATGTTTTGAAAAACAACAGTATTTTCTCACAACGTTGGCAATGATTCTTTGCCATGCAGGCTTTAGTATTTTCGATCTTCTAAATCAGATCGTTCTCGCTTTCCGAGTCTGTATTGCAAGGGCGGATTCATTTTTTTGTTTCGTTCTGCAGAGTATTTATCTTCAGCGCGTCAAAATTCAAAGGATATGACTGGCTTCGTTTACTGGATATTGTTATTTTGAGTTTTTTGTTCATTTTCAATAGAGCAAACACCTCTAATTAACGTTTTTTCGGAGCACTCAAACCGCATGTTGTGTGTGCTATTAAATGTGTACGTAAATGTATCCGACTATTCCATAGCTGTTACCTCATATTAAAGCTGGCGGTAATGTGACCAACCTGTCGGCCAAAAGAAAGAAAAATTTGGGATAATATGATTAATGGCACAGGTTGTGTCATTGAAATATTTAGGAGGGATGGGTAATTTGAAAGGGTTTTTATCTCATTCGGGGGGAGGGGGAGTCAGTAGCATATGAAGGGGAACGCTATCACCCATGTGGAAATGGGCACTAGGGTGGTTCAAAAATACATGTAAAAAAGTTTCTCCTAGATAATGGGACACCCCTCAATATTTTTAGACTTGTGGATAGCAATATACTGAAAGAATTTAAGCTTCCTATTTCAAATGAAAGAGGGAGTGCAACCCCCTCCCCCAAACTTCAAACATATGGGAAGGGGGTTAAAAAAATACATCCAACTGAAAAAACAATGCTGCATATTATAATATACACTACAAATATGCATATACATTGCAATAAAATAATTATTTACAAAAAAACAGCTGGGGAAATTGAATGTTTCTAAATTTGTGGCATTTTCTATGCTACGGCTAATGTTAAATTAAGGGGTCATGGAGCACCGTCTTAAAATTTGAGTTAGAAGCTAAAGTTTTTACAGCATAGTACTAGCGTAAAAAAAATATGGGATGTCCTGGACTCGATGTGAAAAAAAGTTTTTTTGAACCACCCTAATGGGCACCCTGTATAACTTGACCCCCCCCCCTCTACAAAAGTTTCTGAATCCGCCCCTGCTGTATTGGTTCGGAGAGAAAAAGAGGGAGAGAGAGAGAGAGAGAGAAGCGAGCTCTCTCTCCCGTCTCTGATGAGTGCCCGAAGAGGGACGTCGGGATGAGGGGCATCCGTCCGTCCATCCATGGAGGTCACGATAAAGACATAACTCCCGTTCTCCGAATGTCATCCCGCGCATTCCGTCCGACGTCGTGACTGAGCACTCCCCCGAACACACGTGCGAAGCCCCGAGCGATGCCGAGGCATTTCCGACGGGAGGGACTGGGGGGTGGACTTGGAACTTTTTTTTTCCACAGAGGGACCTAATGTTTGCTGACCGGTTTATAACTGATGCGAATATAATGTTTTTCTTTTCCGTCAAACATCCAGTCATCCAGCCAATCTCTGAGCATGAATCTTTCTATCCTTTGAAATCCGCAGACAGATCACGGCTAGGTCGGTCATTGCTATGCCAAGTTCGATCATTTGATATTCATTTGAAACATTTTTGCGTATTCAGGTAGTTTTTATCGGCACATGAATACAAAAAGCTGTACTGTGCGTAGTTTTATTTACATATATATCTTTGAGCATCATTAATTCGTTAAGCTCTCGTAATAGCCACTCATATCCTTGATATTTTCATCCCCTCAGTTTTGCGATTATTATTATTTTTATTTTATAGAAATTACTTTTAGTAGAGAAAATAAAGTATTGAAAAAATTATGTACCTCAGAGCCAGACGGACGTAAGTCGCATCATGGTAATTTTACGGGAAAGAGGAAAAAAAATTTTCTGGTCCTTGAAAAAGGATGGGACGCGCTCTCTTTTAACTTCGGTAAAAAAAAAAAAAAAAAAAAAAAAAAAAATGAAAAGTAGAAAACCGCAGTTTTAGTCAGTCTGGTTCTGAGGTACAGATTTATTGTTGACCATAAAATAAATAAATAAATAAATAGATAAATAAATAAATAAAAATTAATTAATTAATTAGGGTATGCACACTTATAAATGCATCTATTTCTCATATAAAAGTCAATCATTCTAATTTTGAATTTAAGAAATGTTTGGCTGCGATTCTAAGTATGACACTCGGCACACAGTTCATTTACTTTACGGTAGTCTTACTTCGTATTGATAACCTTTTTTGAAGATTCCTGGTATGTGCACTGGTCCCAATTTGAGAAGCAGGGGAATGTAGAGCAAGGAGAAATAATTAAGATAACTTACTCATTTCAAAACGAATAAGTTGGAAATTTGTTTTGAAAATCACAGTAAATAAGGGAAGAACAATGTAATTAAAATAAAACTTGCATTGAAACGTTATTTCTATTTTTAGCTGTAAATTTATTTCCAAAAAAAATTTAAAAAGTAGAAAATTTTCAGTTTTTTCCCCATGGAACACAGTAAAAAATAAAATATTTCTGATCAAATGAATGAGTAAATAAAATTATGAAGAGAAAAATGAAAGATAATAAAACAATAAACGAATAAATATATAAATAAATTAATTAGTACCTACTAGCGAAAAATAAATGAGTGAATAAAATAGCCAATGAATAGAAAATAAGTGAATAACTGGATAAATAAGTAAATTATAAAATAAAGGAATGTTAGTGAATGAATTAATAAATTTATACAAAGTGATTATTAAATGATTGACATTGCCACCCCCCCCCCCCCTCCCTTGAAAATTTCTAGGGGTCCCTGCTGTGGAATCAGAACATATGTTTGAAAGAATTCAGACGCAATGCGATTTAACAAGAACCCTTTTGGTTCGACTGCTGTCCAGCGAAGAACGAAGAACACGGGGGATCGCGCAACATCCCACTTCTCTTCGGAACACTCGGAATCGGCCACCTGCACGTGTTCCACTCACGAACGATGTCAAAAAGAAGAGGAGGAATGCCTGGAGAGCGCTCTCTCTCGGAGGTTAATTATTTAAGTGCCGGTGCATTCTTTGCATAGTCAGGTGCTTCGGATCACCCGCCGCCCCTCAACCCGATACAATCAGACCTCGATATAACGCTCGCCAGTTCATAGTTCTCTTCTTTCTAAAGGAAGTTATTTTTTTACTTGGAAATTCATCAATGCAGAAGGAGTAAATTTTGCGTTGATTTTACATTTCTCCACGCCTCCTTATAATTTATGTATACTATTTCACCTTTTAGATTGGTTGATTACGATATGTAATAATAATAATTTGGTTTATTGGCAATAAACAGTTATCCAACAGCGCTAGCAATTCAGAAGAAACCTTTAAAAAAGATTTTTCTATAAATCATTGTTTTCATTGAAAAATCTTTTATTTATTTCATTCAAATAAGATAAAATAAGCCCTATTGGAAGCTTGATGGACTACTGAATTTTTAAAAATGTGTTTAATGGATTTTTTTTTTTTCATTCTTCGTTTACAACTGCGAATAATCTTTCAGACACATTATTTGTAGAGTGTAGAGACCAAGTAGTATTCAGTTCTGGTTAAGTAAATCCACATATCTCATTAACTTCTGTGCGTTTCTGTATGTCTGTGCATCTGTTTGTCATATCATCTCCTCAAGAACGACAGGGAATTAGGAGTCGAACGAGGTACTAAAAATTTTTGTTATTTTCCGGGAACTGATTTCGACAGGCCTCATCTTTGTACTACTTTAATCAGCAAATATTTTAATTAACTCAATTGACATTCTTTTGCTAACTTACAAGTTTTAACGCGTCAGAAGGTGATGTAGTATGGTGTACACCCCAATCCGCTGCAGGAGACTAGTATGATATTAAAAACTGCTGTAACGAATGCAAACAAAATACTTCACTAATTGTAGAGAACACAGCAGTTTATTGTTGTTGGAATTGATTTTGAATAAATTTTGCGAATTAAAACACAAGATTCAAGAATTTTTTCATCACAAATTATCGTTGTTTCATTGGGAAGAAACATCTCCAAACACCTTGCATTCGTTTTATTTTCTCGCTTGTACTCAAAAACGTAACGAATGTAAAATTTCCAGTCGTCATGTCTCTTGTAAACTTCCCATTGTCGTCCCCCTGGATGTGAGGAGAACAGAGATGTTGCCGTATTTGAAAGGATCTGCATTACGCCAATAATGTGAAATATATTTGATAACGTTATCCTCCTAATACTAGCCAATGATCGAGTAACGCTCCTGACGTCATCAACAATGAAACTCGCCCCACGGCATGATAATTTGATATTTGAAAATATGTTTTGGTAATGTTTGACATGCAGGGAAAAGCTTTATTGCGACAAGGTTGAACTGGATACGGTAGCTTAACTGTTTTACTGACAAGACTGTCGTTTCAGGGGAATGAAGAAACAAAAAAGGGTCAACAAATGATTCTCTATCCACTGGAGTTTAGGGTTAATCCACTGGAGTAAGAGTTAAAATTTCAATTATCAAAAAGTCACCAAACAAGCAACTGTTTCGTTGAATCGTAGAAGCAATTTTCACCCGTCATATCTTGACGGGCGATTTTCTAGTCTTTAATTAGTTTTCCATTAGTTTAGTTTACAGATTTCACTGTGACTTCGTACAAATCTGTATAGGATGTATAAGAGATGTATAGCGACAAGTTCATGTGAAAATGAACAAGTTTTTTCGGCAGTTTCATGGCCATTATGTTTATTCCCAGGGGAAGGGAGCATTATATTAGCCATCGACACTCTTAGATGCATTTGGAGCAAATTGCAGGGTTGGCCGGATTGGACCCAATTGGGTTGGACCCAATGGGTTTTTTTGAAAAAACCCATTTAAAAAAACCCATTATTTAGCCCACTTTTGGGTTTTTTAAATTTTTCTGAGAACTTTTTTTAAAAAAAATAATTAATTTAAATACTTTTACAATTTAAACTTCTTTTTTATTTCTTCTTCACAATAGGCAGTGGACATAAAAAATGAATTTTGAACTTTAATAGTATTTCGTAACTCTTAAGGGCATTAAAAATGCTTCAAAGATTTTAAATAAATATATTTAACTTTTTTCCTTCAACTGGTCAATAAGAAACTCACATTATCTTGACTAAGTCCGGTCACTTCAGATTTTCTCAATATTTGCAGATTATTACAGAGGATACTACTCTAGCCGAAAGGTTTTCGTATGAAATATTTTCTGCAAACCAATACGTCACAAATCTCAAATAAACACAAGATATATTTTTTAGAAATTAACAGGTTTTACGAACGGTCGGACAGAAAACAGAATAGAATGTACGGTACTTTCATTATCTTACAAAAAGTTTAATATTTCTTACTCTGTACACAGAAATAGAAACAGTCAACATAAAGTTCAAAGAAATGTCTTGATTAAGCTGAATTCAGTAAAAAGGGATTTAAACTACTTTGACGTTCTACATTAGTTTTACATAACAAAATGGAATACAATAAAAGTAAAATGCAAAAAAAAAAATGTAGTAATTAAAAACGAACAATAGATTTTATCACTCGAGAAGTAACTTTGCCTTAACTGTTGGTAATCATGGAAACTAAAAAAAATCTGAAACTTCACCATTCTTGAATTTTGTCGTCTTTTATACCTTTCTTCAGAAAACGCTGAATTTTTCAACTTTTTTTATCAAGACAATTTTTGTGCTTTGTCCATATACTTTTGCTACAATATGCTACGAGTACCCCACCTTTCCCCTAAAAAAAGACAAAAAAACCCACATTTCTTTTAAAAAACCCAGCTTTAGTTGGGTTTTTTTGGGTTTTATTTAAAAAAAACCCAAAAAACCCTGGGTCCATGGGTCTTTTTAAAAAAACCCGGGTTTTTGCCAACCCTGGCAAATTGAGAGACTCATCAGGGTATTCCCCTTTAATATTTTTTTAAAAAACCATCAAAACCGATCTTTTTTCCTAGAGGTTTGTTTTACAATGTCTTCACTTTCTAAACCCTGGGGAAAACATTTTACTCGATGGGCTATTGTACTTAAGGAATCATTTTGTTTCTATGTTATTGAGAAATAAGAATCTTAATTTTGATAGATGAGTGGTCGGTTGGAACAACGTTAGATGAGATTTTTTTTTTTAATTGGTTTACCGGCGAAATGATGTTAGGCGGTTCGTTTATTTTTACCCGAAAACGTCTAACACAATGGAGCAACGTTGGAAATGACATTTTCTTCGCAGGTTTTTCAAAATGCGAACAAAAAAGTTTACGAAACTTATTTTCACGTTAGTGAAATTTGAAATTAAAAACTCTCTCTATTACTTTGAGAAGTAACTAACCCCTTCACTCAGGGTTGGTTTTTTACCGGGAAAAACTGGTTTTTATCAAGACATGGGAAAATCTAGGTATTTACCGGTAAAAACTCGTAAAAACCTGATTGGCCTCTTTATTTGCTGGAAGGTTTTTACTAATTAGGATGTACGCATCTTATTGTTTATTATCATGTATTATTTTGTATAAATATATTATTACATATTAGCAAATAACCATTAGACCTCTGCAGGGTAGCGACAGATCAGGGAGATCAGGGAAAAGTCAGGGAACTTTATCACTCAGGGAAAAATCAGGGAAATATCAGAGAATTTCGAAAAAATAACAAAAATTCAGTGAAAATTGATCAAATGATGAAAAAATTTTTTTTTTTTTTGCCTTGCAAAATGCAAGTACTTTGATTCCCTACGAATTTTCCGCCAATTATTTGGTTTAAAAAAGTAAGCTTAAAGCGGTACGATTAGACAGTGCCGCATATTTGTGCATCTTTTTTCCTCAAGGCAGGAACGGCTCCTGGGGTAGGCGACCTAGGCGGAAGCCTAGGGCGGCAAATTTTGAGGTTGAAGCTTGTATGCAGTGGCGTACCGAAGGGGGGGGGGGCGGGAGGGGCGGTCCGCCCCAGGCCCCGCTTTGACATAGGCCCCCAAATTTCAATTTTTGGTTTTCACCAATATTATCGCATATCCTGGTTTGAATGCTTAAACAAGTTGGCTTAATAAATCATATTTTTTTTAAAGACCAAATATTTGTTCAGGGATACAATCAACACCTCTTCGGGATCAATGGAGGGTTTATGATACCCAGGCCCCGCTTTGACATAGGCCCCAAAATTTTGATTCGTTTTCTTTTTTTCCAGACGTGCCTTATGTCATGGTTTAGATAAATAAAAAGTTGACTTTTTATGTAGAATGAATATTTTCTCAGTGACTCTTGCCTAAACAAAGAGAGGGCAAATTATGTCCAACAGGCCCCGCTTTGACATAAGCCCCGAAATTGTATCTTATTTTTTCCAGTAGATCTGTCATATACATCATGATTAGAAATATTTATCAGTTACCTATGTATGCGAGTATATATCATAAATTTTGTTAAATATGACTTTTTTTCATAGTGAGTACAAAGGCACATGAGCGCTTGGGCCACGAATTTAATGGGGGCCCCAAATTTTTAAATTAACTAAACCTATAAAAATCATTTGCTTTTATTTTGTTAAGTGCTTTCAGCAAAGTTTTATGCATTTTTTTTTCAAACAATTTATTTAAAAAAAAACTAATGCATAACAGATGCACGTTTATAATTTTTGATCATTACAGTATACAGCTAAAATATCTGTTTTATGTTTTGTTTTGTGTATTAAGACTACGATGGTCTAGTCTTAATTCATACACTATTTTTGAAACCAAATTCAAACATATAACGAAGAAAATCCATTCCTAAATGAGAAGTTGTCTATCCTTTGTGGCGTTGGAAAAATCAGTCAGATAAATTTTTCTTTTTACCAGCTGCACTTCTGTGGTTTTAAGTTTCGTTTCCTGCCCGAAGCTGTAACTTCTAAGAACAAAGCGGACCCCTTCTGACCCAAGCAAAGGGGACTTCCTTTTTGCTATGCCCCTTTCGACAGCGTAAAACTGTTAAATTGGTCAATCCTTCGGGACTTTTGACCTTGACTGTATAATAAATACCTCCTCCCATCCATTCTATACTCGATTGCAAGCTTACTTGACTATGGAGAAATGAGCTGCGGCCAAGCAAAAGAAATAGTTCCTAGCCCTTTGTCCGATAATCGGGGGAAATTACGCTCTTCGCTTTAGAAATCGGATTAGTTAGTTAAACCCACGCATACGCATAATTTTTTTGTCTTAATTTCTGTCGAACATTAAATATTTTCAATTCTACCAGCGAAGCCGCGCGGAGCGTTTTCTCCACTTCAATCAAACTCGCCAGGCAAGTATAGGGTCACACCAGAGTTTTTTTTATCTGAAGAACATAAAGAGCGGGTTTTTTTTTTTTTTTTTTTTTTTTTTTTTTTTTTTTTTTTTTTTTTTTTTTTTTTTTTAGGTAAGCATGTTTTAAAAATATTTTTCTCTGAGATTAGGTGATGTTATCAGGTAAATAGTTCCCTGGTGTGTCTTACTCAAAGGAATAAGGGTAAAGAGGTTTTTTTTCTGTAAAAGCCAATTTTTATCCTAAAATTAATTAAATCTGGAATGCCTAAACGTTTCTGTTCACTGTACTTGGATGTTCAGATGCAATAAATTTTTAAGATACAATATAATTTTAGAACTTTTTTCTGTTTTTGATATTTTCTGACAAAGCACAATTTTATTAAAAATATAGTATTTACTTAATTTTACTTTAAACCACGTGTTTTACTGTGGTATTTACAAATCAAATCAACACTACTGAAATATGTAAAAATGTACCACTTAAAATAATTACTGTAATATATGGTACGTACACATAGTTTGAGAAACTTCAGTTTTAATACCAGGTAGGCCCCCCATTTCGAGTAGCGCCCCAGGCCCCCATCTGTCTTGGTACGCCACTGCTTGTATGAATATCTGTTCCAGCGCCATAAGATTCACTGTTTCAATGCAAAAAATAAACAATAATAATAATTTAGAGTGTACCAGTGCTTGGATATGCAAAACATAGTTCGGAATTTGACTAGAAATTCATTTTAATTTTAGAGGCGGCAAATTGCGTGATTTAAAAGTCTTTTGAAAATATTAATATCAATTTCAGTGCCACAAGATGCACTCCTTAAATGTTAAACAAGAAGTTCCGTCTAGAACTAGACGAGCCTACTTTCCCGTATACCCATACTACTTTCTAGTACCTGATCAATATTCTCAAAAATAGCTAAAATCGCAAATTTTTTCAAACATATTTTTTCAAATATTTTAAGCTGATTTCTAGGAATAAAATATTCCTTATTTTTCTTCAAAAAAACGAACAAATAAAATAGCAGCACCTTTTAAACAAAGCAGCTAATACACTTCTTTCCATTAAAAATTTTTTTAACAGCTTTCAAAACGAAAAAATAATAATTAGTTCATTAAAATAAATACATCATATAAAAAAAATCGTTTCTTTTTCCCCTGTTGCCAAAAATAATTTTTTAAACGAATTTACCAAAATAAAAAAAAAACAATAAAATGTCAACTTAAAGAAATAATTTTCATTGTCAAAAAAAAAAAAAAAAAAAAAATCGTCTGCGCATATTTTTCTAGTTTATTCACCGAAAACTAAATACCTAAATTAAAACTTTAGCGTGAAAATAAAAACAAATCATATCAACAATAATTATTTCACAGTTAAAACCACAGCAGCGGAGTGGGAGTCGGAGTCAATCTCATTTTGGGATAAAAGAGTCGGAGTCGAATATCCAAGAATCGGAGTCAGTCATTTGTCCTCCGTGTATAAATGTTTGCCAAAGCTACGAAGTCAGAGTCGAAGTCGGGGAGTCGGAGTCCGATTAATTGTCGGGAACAGGAGTCAGAGTCGGTGTCAGGTCCCCCTAAATTCTCGGAGTCGGAGTCGGGAGTAGGTCGTCAAGAGCTATTTCCAACAAAGTTTGTTTGAAGTAAATCCGCCTTCAAGTACGGAATCTACATTGACTTTCAGTTTCCCCGTAGGCGCTAATGTTAAGGGATTTGAACTGTTCAAAATTGAACGGAAAATTGTTCAAATCGAAAAGATATCTTATATAAAAGTTTTTTATCAAAAGCTTTTTCCTACAAAGTTTGTTTGAAGCAAATTCGCCTCAACGTTCGGAATTGCTTTGAATTTCCCCGTAGGCGCTAATGTTAAGTTTTTTTGAACTGTTCAAAATTGAACAAAAAATAGTTCAAATCAAAAAGTCAAACATGGGAATGAGGTGTCCTCGCCGAGATCTTTCGAACAAAAAAAAGTTTGTTCGAATCGGACTATTCATTCAAAAGTTATTAGGGGGGGACAGACAGACAGACCGACAGACAGACAGACAGACCGACAGACAGACAGACCGACAGACAGACAGACCGACAGACATTTTTCCCCATCTCAATACCCTACTTTCCAATTTTTAATTTTTCAATATTTATTTAATTATTTTATTTATTTTTGACTTTTTTTTGTTTTTCACGATATTTTTAAGATGCATTAAGCCTTCTTTCATGCTTTTTTCTTTTTTTTCTGACTTTTACTGGGAAAGTAGGCTAAAAAGATATTATAAGGTGTGTACCAGTGCTTGGCTATGCAAAACCCAGTTTGGAATTAAAAACTCACTTTTATTTTAAGTTACTTTTATTTTAAGTTACTTTTTAAGTTTGTTATAGTTAAACAAATTGATCTAAAACCATCGTAAATAACCGTATTTTTTTTAATGCTCAACACACCTAGTTCTTTTCAAAAAATTAGCATTATTTAAATACATTTTTGATGGTCAACTATGGTCGAAAGTTGGTTCACTAAGATTAATCATCATATTTCATTCCTGGATTTCATCAATATCATCTGGAAAGATGTGATAATTTGCGTTCTTTTATTTCTTAAGGAATATAATAAAGATAGCATCTGCATAATGTCTAAACTACCTATATTACATAATAAGAAAGTATTGCACTCAAATAGAGGTCTGAAAAAATATTACTTAATTAAAAAACAAAATTAAAAACAAAAAGAAAAAAATATCTTATATTCAATGTATGCGAACTACTTCTATGTTTCTACTTTTTGTTTATATTTAACAGACGATTTTTTGGCGAGGGGAAGGGAGGTGGCATAAATTATTCTACTAGAATTAATTGAAAGCTGGGGTTGCAGAAAAAGTTCTATGATTTTCTTTATTTTTTCAAATATAGGATTACAATTTTGCTTTAATTCAATCGATATGATATATCAAACATTAACTCAGCTGTACTGAATTCAGTTTATCTTTAAAACAGTAAATGGTTAGTAAACTTAATATTGAACTGGTATCTGACTTATAAGTGAAGACTGAATAATTTTAGACGAAAGATATATGTTAAGATTAACCTATGACCAGGGCCGCGCTGTCCCTATGTGCAAGGTCGTGCGGCGCCAGAATCAAAAAGTCGCACAGTTCTACCAATAAAAAATGCTCCAATGGGGGGGGGGGAATCTCCAAGCAAAAAAATGTAATTGAATTTTACATTATATCTATAAAAGTATCGGTGAAATTATACTGCTCATTAAAACAAGCAATCCTACTTGCTGCCTATCTATAAGAAAAAATTGCGTTGATGTGTCTAAATATGCTATTCAAAAGCACAATATTTTACACTGAAAACACATAATGCTAATTAATGAATACATTAGCATTTTTCTTCATATGTGGAGCCGTGAATGCTATATCGGTATGTCTAGAATTTCATAAGGTTGAGCATAAGAAACGCAAGAAATTTGCTATTCCCCATCTTAATTTTTGCAGTGAATATGTTGTGTTATAATTTATGCACCTCCAGAATGCTGAGTTGAATGTTTTTCAAAAGTATTCTTTATTATTGAAGAGAGGGAAAAAAAAGAAAAAAACGCGTTTTACGAAACCAAAGGATTTTGATAAGAAAAAAATAATGAGGTTGCGGGAAAATTTAAGTTTCTTCCTAAAATAAATCTTTGAATTAAAAAAATTCAGTAGTTGCAGCTAATTGTTCAGCTACATCGCCCTCTTAAATATTTCTTTTATTTTATTATTATTTTTTTTCTTTTTAGTTCGTCTGAAAGTAAGATTGTCTTCAAAATACTACTCCTCCGATTCTCTCCCTCTCCCGCAGCCAAAAGCATTACGGAGCATCTAAAATTTCGTTTCAGATCTTCAATTTCTCATAATTTTCAGGGAAAGTCCTTGAATACCAAACAACATCGCTTGAAACTGCTTTCGAAAATCACCTAAAATTGCGTTTTTTGGACTTCAATTTCGAAAGATTGCCGGCCCTAATGTTACCAAACACGGTCTTACGGTCGCGTTTTAAAGACTTCAATTTAAAAAATATTTCGGGCAAGGGCCTCCGAACCGACTTCCTATAATATCATTAAAATTTAGTTTTCTAAAACATGACTTACGTAAAATTTAAGTGAAATAGCCTCTGAACTTCTTCTCCTAATATCATAGAATATTGCATAAGCTTTTAGGGCTTTAATTTTGAAAAGAATTCCAGGGAGGAGCTTCAAAATTCATTCCTGAAAAAACTTCAAAGTTGCCTACAATTGCGTTTTTAGAAGTTCAATTTCAAACAATTGGAACGGGAGAGGAGGAATTGATTTCTATCTATCTTGATCTATTTTACAAAAAAAAAAAAAATGGGTAGAATCCCAGAGTTTCATCTCTTATTCTAACGTTAATAAATATGGCCTATAATCGCGTTTTAAGGCTTCAACTTCTACTAATTTCCGCGGAGCCCCTTGTACCGTTTTTCCCCATAATACCAACCGTCTAAAATTGCGTGTTTAACACTATAAATTTCAAAAACTTTAAAAGAGATTTTTTTTTTCAATGTGTTCCCCTAAAACTATTTTCTAGTTGCGCCACTGCTCCTGTTGTTATGCTTTGACAGGCATAACTGTTTTATCAATATCACTTAATTATTTATCACTTAGAGATTAGATAGATACTCACAATGGCGTTAGCTTTGATATTTCAAACATTTTTCTTTTTTCCAAAATGCATTAGCATATCAGAGGAGCTGCTGAACCCTAAATAATTTCGAGATATGAAGAAAAATGTACACCATATTCCAAAATTAAGTATTCACATTATTTTTTGAATAAATTAAATGTCAAACGTATTTTTTTTTCATTATATATTTGTTTACAAAACCCCTTTCCAGGTGTTAACTATATTTTCCCCGAACGCCTGAGCATAAAGGCGCTCAAAAGTCATTTGCACTACGACGCCGATCAGGCTTGGCGCGGCCCTGCCTATGACCACTTTACCCCCCCCCCCCCCAGTAGCAGAAACTCTGTAGTCAGTCTGCGACACTACTTTCGGTAGTTAAAAATAATCTGCAGCATTATTATTAGTTTTATTTTAAGTTTTCATAAAATACACAAGTCCTATGTGAAGGCCAAGACTTGGACAATTTTCCAACTGGCCAGTGGCCACTAGACCCGAAAAACTTAGTGGCCACCACTGTCGCTGAGTTTTAAAGCAATAAGGGGGGGGGGGCAACAGCTTTCACTACTTTCATAAAAATAAATAGAACTCTACACACTATGAAAACCAATTATTCAAGATATATTTATTTTAATATGGAAAATTTGCGTTGAAATAGGTTTTTTAATTTTTTAAATTAGTAAATGAGAAGTTGGCAGGAAACTGCATTTTAGATGAAATATTTAGCTTATAGCAAAGCCTTCAAATCAATGAGGATCAAGCACAACTGTGCAGATAATAATTCGCATTTTTCAAAAAAAAAATATTTTATAAAAAGAAAAAAAAACATGATTTATTGAACACTTTATGTTATCTTCAATAGTTTGTGTTGAGGTAAACATCCAATTCTGTTTTTGGAAACTTAGGTAAGTAATAGTATCGTTTATTTCCAGCTTGCGAATGACCAAACATGGCGTCTACGCGAAAAATTCATGGTTATAAATAGATATTTGAATTTGTTACATAAAAGTAGAAATAAAATCAAAATCCTTAAAAAACTACAATTTAGGTGAAATAGTTTTTAGCACATTAGCCTCTAAAGCAATGAAGAAAAGATAATATTCTGAAGATAAAATTTTGCAATTTTAAAGACAATAATTAAGAATTACCAAAAAAAAAGGCATATTTTGCATAATTTTCAACAGTTTACATTGCAATAAACATCCAATTCCGTTTTGAAAACGTAATCACTTCATGAGTCTTGCGTACCAACATTTTGGGAATGACCAAACATGGCGACTACGCTAAAAATTAAGATATGAATTTCAGAATTTGTTGCAAAAAAATATTTTCAAAATAAAAATCCTCATGAGACTAAACTTACGTTGAAGCTTTAGCACTTTTGCGACCAAAGCAATGAGGATAAGGTGTAATTTTTACATAAAACTTTTCATTCCTCAAGAAAATTATTTTCAAAAATAAAAATAAAAAAACGATTGATTTGCTGTAAATTTTAAGTTATTTTCATTTCTTGGCAGAAAAATAAAACATCCAATTCATCTTTGTTTTTGAAAATTTTTGCACTTTTCTACTTCGATTTTGTGAATGACCAAATATGGCGACTATGTTTCTAGCTGAAATGCTGAACCATCCATCGCTCAAAAAGCGATCTCCAAACGATCTTTTCTCAAGCTGCATTTCTTTTTTTTCCCTTTTATTTATTTATTTATTTTTTCTTTCTTTCTTTTTGTTCTTCGGTAAAATTATCTGCAGGCCGCGGGAAAATCTGCGACGCACGTCTCGCGTCTCGAAGTTTCTGCTACCGGGTTTACCCCCATCTTATTTCAGTTCTAAAATATTATATAAAACAAATCCAACTTAGTGTTTATGCACACGTGTTCTAAAAGCATCCGGAAAGCTGCCTGCAAGATCAATCTGCTGAAAATTTTAATCTGCAAAATTTTACATAGAAATTAAAAGAGGCGGTCGGATTTTAAAGTGCTTCACGTGCACATAAAATGATTTTTTTTGGGAAATATAATGCTGCCAGTCACAAAGTTTTGACTTCCGAATATAGTTCCTAATTTTTAAAATCTAAAATAAAAACATTACCCTCTTTCTTTCATTTATTTCTAATATAAAGCTCTTTATTTGATTTACCCCATTAACCACTCCCCCCACCAGACACTACTCGTGATAAAGATCCTAATATGTCTCTTTACTTAGTCCCGTTATCGATTATTGGCATAGATGAGAGCAATGATAGGGAATGCATTTCATGCTTGCTCCAGAGAAGGCATCATTCAAAATTTTCATCATGATTATTATTAATATTACTGTTGTAAGGCAACGAATATTTGTAACAATGGGTTTTATATTTAATCATTTAATGAGGAGTGCTTTAAAAAAAAAAAAATTGAGCGCAATAATGGCAGAAACAATTTTAAAAAATACTAGAGATTTTTTTCCCCTCTAATATGGTAAAAACCATGGAGAAACCAGGTTTTTTAAACGCAGTAAAAACCATGTTAAAAACCTTTCCAATCCTGTCTTTACCCATTACCTTCCCATAAAACCGCCTCCGTTTTACCTTTTCAATCGCATTTCTTCGCTTAATAGATTCGGCAGTGCTTACGCCACTGTACCTCTCTGTCTCTCTGCGCGATGCTCTAATGCCTTTTGTAGGAGAGGGGGAAAGGACCGTATCCCCAGTGCACGTGTTCGCTTCACGAACGGAGATTTAAGTTTGCAGAAGAATGCCGAGCTACAAAAAGACAATTTTTTTTTCTTCCTTTCCCTTCGTTTGTTTTTTTTCTCTGGTTTCCCCCCTTTTTATTGTCCGTCGTAGGTTAATTATTTAACTGTGAACGGAGCGCAGATGTTTGCTCCGGGAATGCCTCCGATTTCGTACGATTGCGGCAGAGATTTGTATCTATTGCGACGGGGGATCGATCTCGAAACCGATGGTCGTTGCGCTGTCGGAGTGTTCACTATCTGTTAAAAGCCCGAAAAAAACACCTTGCATTAGAACTTCGTTCATCCGGCCCTCGCTCATCCGGATCAATTTACAAAATTTTATTTAAACATTTTAAAATAAAATGATAGCGAGAGTTTAACTATTAGTCTGCCGTGTGCAGGTAAAGGGCAGCAATTGCAAATTTTTCATTTTTCTTTTTTGCATTTTTTTTTTTTTTTCATCTACTGTACTTTAGCTTATTGTGCAAGCTTGCTTACTTGGTTTCCGCTGAAAAAAAAGTACTAAAAAAAACGTCACACTCCAACATTTCCCTATTTTTTGTATGGAATTCAAAACGCATTTCTCCAACTGACTGGAAAACTCATTTCTGCATATACTGTCGTTACATTTTACACGATGTGAATTGTTTTATATTTGTAATACTGATTTATTCAAGGGAGGTCTAGAGCTGATGTCTGCGGTGGGTGATGGAATAAGTTTTAGAAGTTTTATGCAAAATTTAACTTATTCCATCCATAATTTCAAAAGAGTGGAGGATTGCATTAATCTCATACGCATTTTTATTATATACTTTTTTTAATATTGAAAAAAAAAAAAATTAAATGCTCAAATTGAAAAAGTATGTGTTTTGTACATTCTTACGTAAAAAGATTTTTCCGCAAAAATCTCTCAAAGCAAACCTACTAGCTAGGTGAGGGATTATAAAAGATTAAATTTCTCCGTCGGCTTCAAAGTAAACATTTTTTAGCATTTGCTGAAATTTGAACCAAGAGTTGTTCTAATCGAAAAATGGAACAAGAGAACGTGGTGTATTATTCTCCAAGGGCTTTCAAACATAAGAACAATTAGATTCGAAAAGGACTATCCCCTTAAAAAAGTTATTGGGCAGGACGCAGTAACTTTATCTTCAAGTTTTTCCATTTTTCAATGTATATTGAAATGATTAATTTATTTTTGACTGACTATACAAGTACATTTGTCATACTTCTCTTCTGTTTCGTTTCAGGTGTCCGCACCATGCGCAATCGCATCCGGGCGCTGCTGTTGCTCGCCCTCATCGCCGCAGGGGCAGTTAGGCCCGAACCGCCCGGTCCTGTTCAGCGGGGTCTGCTTGCCATGCTGGGGCTGGAAGACAGGCCTCCGCCCACTAACCACAACAGGACCCTCTCGGACTACATTCGGAGGACGTACCCGTGGTCGACTGGTAACACGCACCATACCATTCGCTATTTCAGGAGCACGGGTGAGTAATTCAATGCGGTTTTTACCCTCGGATGTTATTGTCCGCTTTTTACGAGAAGGCATTTCGCCATGCCTCTCCTCGAACGCAGAGTTCCATTTTACGCAGGGGTGATCGATAAGCAATCCACGCACTTCTAAATGAGATAAAACCAGACATCCTTAACTTGGTGTGCATTTTAATGTGCAAAAGAGTCTTCGTGTCCTTTACGTCACTTGCTTCACTTGTCTGTTGTCATTTTAGTCATTCTTACATTTTAAAAAGTGCTTCTTTTACAACAAAATGCTATGATACGAATATACAGTCGACTCCCGCTACAACGCGCTCCGACTTACGCGAAATGGCTATAACGCGAGTTTTTCAGGAACAACGAATTTTAGAGCTAAAGCAAATTTCTCACTCTTAATACGCAAAAATATTTGGAAAGGAATCGTGATGCTAAATTTCGGCTTTGTTATTGACTACTAAACATTGACTTCGTGAATGTACTTTCATCCTTTCAACATCACTGACTGCGCAAGTTCCCACACACCGCACTATAAACATAGTTTTATTAGTGTGTTTATATGACCACTCCTGATTTTTCATTTATTTTTTTCTAAATATGGAAGGTGATGAAATATTATAGCACCTAAGCATGCTTTTTCATCTAAAGGTTGAAGATGACAATTTAAGAAAAGATAAAGATTCTTCATACGCTTGAACCAGAAAGTGGGTCAAAGGTAGCAAGACAATTAGGTATGAGTGAATCTTTCATACGAATAATTATAAGTCAAGAGAAGGCAATCCGTTAAGTCCAGACCTTAGTTTTAATATGAAGCTCGCAGAGTAGTGTTTCAGAAAAATGCAAACAATATGAAATTGGAATCTGCTCTTGAATTGTAGGTTATAGAGACTCTGAAAGAAGGGTGTTACCTTAGATGTAAATGTTATAAAAGTAAATGCGAAGCTACTTTATCTAAAAATATATTAGAACGATTATCAGATTGCGTAGGATAAATCATCTTCAATTTTTAAGTTATAAAGTAATTTATTGTACAGTGCAGTGCTTTATTATTACTTCATACTGTACGTACCGTACTGTTTTATTTTATGTTTCTCTCTCCCATTGATCATTGATTTTGTGCATCGTAACAGTATTTTATGTTGAATAATGCAGATTTTTTTTAAATTACGGTAAAAATTCAGCTCTTTATGTAAGAAACGGTAATATATAGTAAAAAAATGGTCGAAAACAGTTTAAAAGGTGTTTAAAAATGTCTAAAATGATTGGATATGTTAATAAAAAATCATATACACAACACTTTTCCACAATGCGAAATTCCGACTTACGCGAGGAGTCTTGGAACGCATCCCTCGCGTAAGTCGGGATCCGACTGTAACTGCGAAATAGAATCAACGGATACCACGTGACGAGAGAGGAGTCAAGTGTCTTCTCCTGAAAAACGGATAATACTTCACTTGTTTTTAGACAGTTGCTCATGCCACTTTTATTCTGGGATGTTACCTCACTTGTCTTGAAATAATTGCTTGTTCAACTCTTATTCCGGACTGTTACTTCAGTAGTCTCGAGATAGTTGATTATCTGGGATGTTACTTCACTAGTCTGGAGATAGTTGCTCATGCTACTCTTGTTCTGGGATGTTACTTTACTAGTCTTGAGATAGTTGATTATGCTATTCTTATTTTGGGATGTGACTTCATAAATCTTGAGATTGTTCCTCACGCCACTCTTACTAGTCTTGAGATAGGTGATTATGTCACTCTTATTTTGGGATGTTACTTCACTAGATTTGAGGTAATCCTCATCGTACTCTTATTCTGGGATGTTACTTCATTAGCCTTGAGATAATCCTCTTTTACTCTTATTCTGAGATGTTACTTCACTAGTATTGAGATAATTGATTATGCTACTCTTATTTTGGGACATTTTTTCACTAGTCTTGAGATAGTTGCTCTATTGAAAATAACCAACTGTCCAGTGAAGGTTACATTGCTCGTATACACTTCTTGGCAAAAAACTACTACTATAACATACTAAGAACGTTGGAAATAACTTTAAGAAATCTACGCTTAAATGGACACTTAGAATTATCTCAGCGAATGCACATCTTACTTTCATCGGTAACCATATGTACGACTACCATGGAGTTATTCGGAAAGTAATTTCTCTGTGAGTTTGTTGAGAATATAGGTATTAAATGAGTGAAGAGAGAAAAAAATTCATGCCCTATCGAAGCACATTGAACCATTTTTCCGCACATGTCCCGACAAAATCAAATATTTATTGTAACATGATGCAAATTCTTGTCATCAGAAAACTTTGAGTGACTGTTTGTTAGTTTCTACGCTGTGAAGCATTTTTATGCCATCATACCTAAACATTTTGTGAGCATTTCAAGCTAAAACTGAACAACATTGTTTTGTTTCTTGATTTCATGGAACCTGAGGTAAATAAATGTCATGAAAACTTGCTTTTCACAATATTGGCTAAAGCCGCGTTTGTATGTCTTAGTTGCAATTATATCAATCATCATCCATGTACCTTAAATAATGTTGTTACATTTGTACTTTTTTCCACTCCTTCCTATTATCGTATAGAGCTGTCTAAAATTCCATGATGCTTCCTCCGTGGTACGATTAAACTTCTAAAACCTACAATGTTCCATTAGATAGTGCTATAAGCATGCCCTAAAAAGTGTGAAGTAGCTTTCCTCCTCCATTTCTTGCATCAGAAGTACTTATAGTTTTTCTTCTCTTGCAGAAAAGGCATCCGGTGACGACTGCGATCCTTTCCAAGCACACTACCACTTCAAACTCAACGGAATCCCAGAGGATGAGCAGGACCTCTGGGCAGCTGAACTAGTCCTTTATCGCGAGAGTTCGAATGACTCCCGACCACCTCTGCACCGGGTTCGCGTGTTCGACGTTATCCGGGACGGGGACGTCCTGCTGGACAGTAAAGTGCTCGCCAGGACGGACGACGGAGTGTGGGAGAGCTTCGACGTATTGCCTGCAGTGAGGCGGTGGAAGTCCGGTGGTTACAACTATGGACTCAGAGTGAAAGTTGCTAGCACCGGCAAAGCCGGCCGCCTACGGCTACGGCGCGCCCTCCACGAGGATTCGCACCGGTGGCAACAGTTTGAACCTCTCTTGGTGGTGCACTCCAGAGCGTCGACGATTCGACCCACGAGGACTAAACGCAGCACCACACGAAAGGGTCACCGGCGGAAAGGTCGGAAAGACCACTGCCGACGGCACGCTCTTTACGTGGACTTTATGGACGTGGGCTGGAACGATTGGATCATCGCTCCGCCTGGTTACAATGCGTACTACTGTTACGGCGAGTGCGCGTACCCACTGGCGGACCACATGAACGCTACCAATCATGCCATCGTGCAAGCTCTTGTCAATTCCGCCAACCCAGCCGCCGTGCCAAGGGCGTGTTGTGTACCCACGGAGCTCTCTCCCATATCCATGCTCTACAAAGATAAGTATGACAACGTCGTGCTTAAGAACTACCAGGATATGGTTGTTGAGGGCTGTGGGTGTCGATGAGCAACTTTGGAACGTTGCTTTAGCTCCTTCGAACGCTTCCTGTAGAATCGTCTAGAGCTCGCCCGAGTGCCTGAGACACGGCTTCGCAGGATCCGGGATCGCCAGCAGATGAATGCTCCCCTCCGAGGTCTTGCCAGTCCGGCAGTTGCTGTTGTTCATTATACATGTTTTCATCCGTTGAATCGTACAGCAGTAGCCACAACATCAAATGAGTATCACCTCCGTCCATCATTAGTGCCTTTGTTGCCACCGGTATGATCACTGCTTAAATCGAGTCACCTGCACTTGAATCTTCAGTATTTTTATTTCCATCCATTGAATCTTCCACCATCATTGCCTAAATTCAAAAAGTGAGATCTGCTTATGACAGCGACTTTCATCTTGACATGAATCAAGACTTTAGTTCGCCAGCAGTAAATTCAATGTCATTTTAGCAAGCGAATGGTAATTGTGATCTGCATCATTCGAAAAAAAAAATGATCACACGGTTATACGTTTCCATCCACGAAATGTGAGTTTCTTGTTTCGAGAGAGCGCTTCTGTAGCATATATAAAAATATAAACGTTCTATGTGAATAAGATGTTGCAAGTTTATAGAGAATATGACGGTGCAGAGAATAATGTTTTCTGGAATTAGCAGCTAATCTATATTTTGAGCATTGTAAATAAAATGTTGACAATTTTTTTTTGAAGTATTTTTGCTTTTTGTGTTTATGCCCTTTGTTATCTTGCAAATAAGAACGCCGTATTCCTTTTTATGAACTTATATGGTAGGACCATGAAATTTGCTTAATTTGAGGCACTATATTTTTCTTAAAATTTACAGCAGTTCATTTTCAAAGGTACATCATTGACAATTATAATTATTACACACTCCCTTCATATATTGGTACAAATACTGATGAGGAAATTTAACTTATCGTAGTAAGAAAACAGCTTTCCTCGAAATCAGAAATTCTAAGATGAACTTTTTGAAATTTTCTAGCCAAAATAAGGTTGCTGAAAATTTAAATGTGGAACAAATCAATTTAGTGTCACATAATGCAGACTAGCTCATCGGATCTTAATAAGTCCCGTGCATCGAAAGACCTCTTCTTTGCAATAATATAGCACATCTATACGTTTAATAAGGTTTAGGCTATTAAGTACTGTCAGTATTTTGAAAGGTCGCAAGTCTTATTTATTTTGCACATCCTCTGTATAACTAAATGCTCAAGCACGTAATGTGCACTAGAATTATGACATCTAACGTGACCAAAAATAGATTTTGAAAACTGAGAGCTATTGCAAAAGGAAATCAAATATATAGTGTTTCTGAAACTTCCTTGACACATTTTAAAAATTAATAGAAAAGCAACACATTGTCTATGAGTGTGCGGTTTGCGTCGTAATACTTCACAGGTTCGAATTTTTTTTATTACAATGTAAGAAATAAACTAATCAATAAAAGAGGGAAAAAAACGTGTAATCTCTGTATCGTTACAGTAAGGAAAACAACGTCATGTAAGGTGTTTAATCATTTTATTAAACGGAAAGAAATACCTTTCATTACTAGAGTTCAGTATGTGCACTGTATGTTGCTTGAATATCACATCCAAACGGTATTCAAGTTCACACCCATGTCCGCAAAAGGTGCACACATTAAACTCTGGTACTGAAAAGTATTGCTTTCTTTTTAATAAAATGAAAAACACCTCACATGACGTTTGCTTTTCTTACTGTGACGATGTTCATACGCATGTTCATACCACAATTTGCTTATTTAATGAATTTTTAAAATGTGTCAAGAACTTTTCGAACACCCTGAATTATTTCACAAGGTGTTTTAGTGGATACAGTATAATTTCCTCATTACTTCATCAGAAAGGCGTTTAAAGATTTTGTTTTCAGAATCCATATTTTTGCTGTTCATTTTCGGTACGGATCATGCTGTGATAAATGTCAGTAACACATTAAAATTACTGAGCAATCAAAGTGGATATACGAAAATTAGTGCACGAACAGACTTCAGATGAAAGTCATGAACACTTCTAATCTATGTTGGAATGTCTGAAATATGATCAAGTGCTTTAAATTACATGTTTTAATCGTTTTCAGAACTGAATTCAATGTGGAAAATATAAAAAGGCTTCGTATAACATTAATCAAAACAATAAATAATATTGTTCCCAATTGTATCCAAAAACGCACACAACGCGGGGGGAGGGAGGATCCGTAATAGGAAACAGTAAGGTTGCCATTTTACTCTCCAAGAATTCCATCTTTTCACTCTAGAAAAGGGAATCGAGTACATTAAAACAATCTCCCTGAATTTTTTAACTGCACAATCTGCATATGACCCCTTCACCCTCTCGTAAGCAGTCATGTCATAATAATTAATTCAGTTGGTGAGATTGCACAAATCTGGCGTTTATCATTTCGTGCAGAACGAGTAATGAAAATCATTCGAATGACGTCTTCTCCGAGAAGAATGTTGATGTTCGGTGCTGTTTCTAAAAGAAAATTGGAATCGTTAAAGTGTTGAGCACACATACTCATCCAAGGTAAGAAGGAGTTGTTGCGTCGCAGCCACGCAGTCTGTTTGTCAGGACCCATGAACCTGGTGGCTCGCCTTACACCGCCGCGTGTCAAGGCTAGCCACTCTTCTCCGCATCGCCGCGGGAGAACTCGGCACTTATGGAAACTGTGATAAGCGGATCAAACTGCTCGAAATCACCGCACTTATCACTTAAACAGCCCTGTTTTGATACTGAAAAGAAATGACACTTTGTTTTTGGTTAGCTCAATCGCCAGACCTTCCATGCGTCGCGGCATCAAAACCGAATGTTCCCCCAAAAACATATATAAATAAATAAAAAGAAAAAAACGAAAGAAATAATAGTTTTGGTTAAAAAAAAAATAATAACAACAAAACAATATGGCACAAGTTTTGCAGGAAACTGCCGACACGTGTTTCGGGATTAACGAGGAACCCCTTTCAAGTGTGAGTTTTTGGACGAAAAGTGGGCTTTTGTTGGACATCAGCGAACGCGTGTTTTAAGGTTTTTCACACCATATTGTTTGTGTAGTCCTGAAAACAGAGATATTTTTAATTGCTTCTACATGCAAATTGGAAGTCGAAAACTCGCTTTAAAAGATAAGTCAAATATATTATCATACCTGGCATTTTGAATAAAAAATTTTCATCGTAAAAAGTTAACAAAAAAAAAAAAAAAAAAAACAGCAATTGGATTCTTCAAACTACTATTTGAATTTTTCATTATTCTTTTAAATACAAAATCTCAAAAAACATTCCAAGTGTCAAAAATCAAAATATTTCACATCTTTCTTTTCGTTGCCACTGTCCATTTCATCTTTTTCCAGTTTTCTCTCGAATTGACAACATAATAATGGTCAATTTCATTCTTCCAAAATGAATTTTACTCCTCTAAACAAAAGAAGAAAAAAATGTCGAGTTGTCTTTTCAAGCATTGAAGAAAAAAAAAATCCTACTGTATCTCTGGCTGGGAGTTATGCGTTTAAGATCCGGCGATGGTAAGTAATAAATATCGTGTACAACAACAAAACATTTGACAGAAAGTGTTTCAAGTTTTCTTGATAAAAACACGATGACGAAACGAGGAGAGTCGCAATCATCTTCAGCTGAGAGGAATGGGTTTTCCACATAGTTTGCATTCCACTGAGTTTCCATCGTCTGCTGCTTCGATTCCGCAGGTGGCCACCCACTGCGTGGGAGTCGGGGAAATGCGTGCCGGTGTATATGGAAGAGGTTTTCGCGTACATCCTTGTTGGTTTTGTTTCTTTTCCATCGAAGATGTTTGAAGAAAGTGAGAACCGGTTGTTGAAATTTTTAATTTCGAACGCGACCTCTATCTCTGTGCGCGTCGAATTCCATTCGAGAGGGGGCGGTCGGGATCGACTGCTGATCCCCCTGCACCTGCGCGCGGGTCAAGGCTCGTGTGCGCGCACACACACCTGCGAGCGGCGGTCACGATGGCAGGGGGGGGGGGGGAGATTGCAAGAATACGTGGTTGGGAATGTCGATGAGTTCGTCTTGACCATCCCTGCAACACTTGGATCTTAGCACTCACTCCCTTCAACCAATAGACTAATTCTGTCATAATCAGCACGAATTTCTTGCGAGCGGGATTTGGACATTTGCACGAAGTGCTTCAAACCTATGACATGTATTTTGCATAGTAATTCATCTAACAATTAAAATGCGCCAAATTCTTGCAATTGAAATACGGAATTTCTGTGCAGTCAGTTGCGAACAAATGCACCATGTGCTTTAGAGCCGGGGCCTCCGTGGCCGAGCGGTGGAAAGCGCTAGCTCTGACAGGTGTATGCGCGCAGTAAAGAAGGTCGTACGTTCGATTCCCATTGGTACCTCGGGTGGTGCTATTTCCTTCTGATCGTGATGATAATTTCTTTCTGACTTATGCTATCTGTGCTGTGAATTACTCACTGTAGAGCAGCGTAAAATCGACGTCATAATTTAAGAAATAAAATAAATAAGACTAACTGTGTTGAGCTATATAACTAACTTCATTGCTATGTCTTGCAAGATCAGCATTGGAATTGGCGGTCCGCAGAATAATACACTTTTCTCCACTTGGTACATTAGTAATGAATTAGAGTGGGTTTATGTATTTTACATCCCACTTCATCAATTGATTTGAAATGATAATGAAATGAAGTGACAACTCAACCAATTTTTTATCAGTAAGTAGCTGCGTCGCCCGGCTTTGCACGTCTACCTCGAAAATAAAAGTTGTGTCAAATGACGCGTGTTCAATAATTAGGCTTAAATACTAGAGGGAAAAAAAATTTCATCAAAATAATAATTCTTAAATTTTGTTATCGGCTAATCCCGAATAAATTAAACGCAACCCACCATTTTGCAACTAGATTCCTTGATTATCTTCTACTGGGAATACAAAAAAGAAGTGATAAATGGCCAAAAAATAATGAAAAGGGCAAATTTTTCCTCAAAGCAAAATCAAGAATTTTATTTGTTCACAGTCGAGAAAAAAATGGGAAGAAATCTTTCTTCTCGATGAATTAATTCACCCTAGTTAAAACTGAGCTCGTATTCTATCAAATTCCTCAATTGTATCGTATATTTTCCTAAAAAAATATATTATTCTATAGTTTGCCGGAATTATTTTCGTTTTAGAACTAGTACAAAACAAATAATTGGATAAAAATACATCTTAAATAGAAAATTCTAGTACTTGAGAAATATAGCTGATTGTTTCTAATATAGTTGAAAATGAGCATTAGCAAGAAAGATCAAACTTTTTTATATTCACAGATTTCATTTAACGCAACTTTTGCTAACTTTAATATGCGTTAATTTTCTCAAAAATATTTATTATTTAATATTTCTTTAGATCTTAAAAAAGATCGAGTACCAATAGCGATTACTTATGGAGTCATTCCATCGTGACGAACGTAATATTCAGAGACTTTTTGCATAACATGAGTTTTGCAACGTCTAATAACACTAGTCAACACCAAAAATGCATCCGGCTTGAAAATAGCTATTTCCGAAGTATTTTGCCTCGCTAAACACGAAAATCACCATAAAAAGTTTAGATTAGCTTTAGTTTTCAAGATACAGAGTCAATTAGGGTAGTGAAATCTCACTAATGCTTTTTTTCCCCTGGCAGATAGAAGCACCCCCCCCCCCCCATGGCACTTACTGTTTTTTTAGCTTCGACCCCAGTTTGGGATAGAAAATGTTACCACATAAAACCGAAATGGACTTCAGGAAAATTAAATTCTGGGGAGAGAAATGCCCAAAATAAGCCTCTAGTAGTTCCACCCTCTTCTGCTTAAACCCCAAGCTCATTCTGCTAGGAATAATGAAGAACTTTATAAGCACTGTGAACAAAGATGGTTTTGTAATACCTTAGTGGGAAATTTCTAAGATATATTAAAGCTAAGGTTAAGGAGAGAATTTTTTAAGGCCCTTCAAATACGCGCAATTATGAAAATCACTGTTTTTGAAAAAAGAAAGAAAGAAAGGGGGAAAAAATGAAGGGGAAGGGAAAAAAACACCTAAGAAGCCTTTAAGAGTGCATTACAAGTATTTCTAAGCAGCAGAGAAGACGACAGCTAAAAACAGTTGGTCAAAGAATCCCTACGGAAGTTCTGAGACCATTGATGACTGATATGTCTCTGAACATCAATTTTTTCACCTTTTCCAGGATTTTTGGCTTGAAAACTGCGGAGTTATAAGCGATGGGCATATGAAAGGTTTCGCAAAGATATCTTTACAATGGAACGTAGATATTTAGGGTCATTGGGTTGAGTTAATAATGGTTACTAAATGCTGCTGAACTATAAAAGAGGTCTATCTTTGACACACAAAAAGCTATCGAAAATGAAGCGTTTACAGCAATAGGCCAAAAGCAACCACTGCTTTCGGAAAATTAAACGTTGTTCAATTATACAGGACCTATTTAATAACATTTACATCACGGGATTTTTTCACCCCTCTTAACTTTACCTTCAAATCAATGTGTGGTTGTTATGCATCTTTCTCCAGTGGGCTTTTGTGTATCTTGAAAACAAGAGCTAATTAAAATAAGAAGTTCTGTATAGAACTAAATGAGCCTACCTTTCCCGTGTACCCATATCTAATTTCTAGTATTTGATCAATATTCTCAAAAATAGCTAAAATCGCAAAATGTTTCAAATATATTTTAAAAATATTTTAAGCTGATTTCTAGGAATAAAATATGCCTCGCTCATCTAAAAAATTAGATGCGTAAAAATAAATAAATAAATAAACGAACAAATAAAATAGCAGCACCTTTAAACAAAGCAACTAATACACTTTTTTTCCATTAAAAAAAAAATTCTTTAACCGCTTTCAAAAAGAAAAAAAATTAAAATTAATAAGCTTATTAAAATTTACAGGGTGAATTCGGTCGAATCTTCCATACGAAAGGGGGTGATAGAAGAGCCCAAGTGGAGCGGAAAACCACCCATTATCGTGTCGAATCCTTAACCGTACCCGAGTTATGGTAGCCATAAGGAAAATTAGTAAAAAAACGAAATTCTGAGAAAACGACTGATTTCTGAGATTCCTGAGAAACAAAATAAGTACATATTTGGAAAAAGCAGACTATATCCTACAAGATGACACGTTTCCCATCAAGATAGTCTCATTTTACAACGAGCTACAAGCTTTGAAACATTGGACACACTCAGAATTGAAATGGTGCCAAAGTTTTCAATCGACATTTTCAAAACTAACAGTATGAGCTACAATCGGGAACATCTACCAAAAACTGGTCCATTTCACTAGTTTTCAGATGATACAACAGCAAATCATATTAGGCTTTAAGTTCATCAGAAATTCGGGCTTTTGTTTGAAACAGTGTAAAAATCTGCATTTGTTGAAAAAGGAAAACCAGCGAAGAATCGCACATTTTTGTTTTAAATTTTCTGTTTCACGTAAGCATGTTGCTTTTCTTTTGTTTAAGATAATGATATTTTTATATCAAAATAACAGTTTTAACATTTTATTAAGTGAAAAAACACAAGAGATAACAATAAATAGAAGTTAAAAAAGCATTACTTTCCCATGCTTTTCCCAAAGGAAAAATCATTAATAAAAAAGTTACATTACACCAATAAGTACATTTAATCAATCATGGAAATTTACAATAGACCGTTGCTCTAAGTGAACTTTCCTTTCTTAGTTTTATGACTGCTCCATCTAGCCAGTTGTGCAATTCCTGCGGACTGGCTACTTATATTTTTTATACTTCTTGTTTTAAAAATCCCCAAAGAAGTCCACTGGTGATCTAGTTGGCTAAGGAATGGGATCCATACGACCAATTCATTGGGGATACTGTTCAGTCAGAAAATTCCGAACGGCATTTGACAATGAGCAGGGTTACCATTGTGTTGAAAAATGATTTCCTCCCTCTCCAAACCAAGAAAGGGGCCAGGATCACGGTTCTGCCGATGCTGAGGAGTATTCGCTGGTCCGACTAGTGGAAAACCCAAGTGTGAGTTCACGCACGAATGATAAAGAGAGAAGTTGGTTTTTGACAAAGTAAAGTTATGAAAACCTTGCACCAAAACAAGTGTCACCGTTACCATTTCACACTAGTACAAGAATTCTGCAATTCAGATTTAGAAAAGTGAGTAACATTTTGCAGATGGCTTTTAGCCCGAGACATTGAAGAACACCGTTTTCTAAGAAAGATACTGTGGACAGATGAGTCATTGTTCACTAGAGGGGCCATCATCAATTTGCAAAACTGGAGTCAGTATGCTGAACATAATCTTTATTTAACCGGAAATTCATCGTTCCAAACTCGATTCTGCTTAAATGTTTGGTTTGGAGATCACTTGATTGGTTCGTATGTGTTTCTAAGCAGCCTAACAGGAAACACATATTTAGAGCTTATTGAACATCATTTGTCTGGCTTACTTGATGCTATTCCTGCATCAGAGACAGCAGAAATCATTTTCCAACACGATGGAGCCCCTATACATTCTTCAAATGCCGTTCGCAATTTTCTGACTGAACAGTATCCCTAATGGTTTGGTCATATGGGTCCCATTCCTTAGCCGCCTAGATCACGAGTGAACTTCTTTGGGAATTCTTAAAACAAGAAGTATACAAAACAGTAGTTGCCAGTTTGCAAGAATTGCGCAACTGGCTTGATAGAGCAGTAGTATAACTAAGAAATGGAATTTCACTGAAAGCAACAGTTGTTTCTGTTCGCAAAAAGGCAAGGGCATGCATCAGGTGTAGTGGCGACCAATTTCAGCATTTATTATAAATTTTTATGATTGATTAAATGTACTCGTTGGTGTTATGTAACTTCTTTTTAATTGATTTTTGCTTTGGGAAAAGCACGGGAAAGTAATACACATTTTTTACTTCTATTTATTGTTATCTCTTGTGTTTTTACACTTAATAAAATGTTAAAACTGTTATTTTGATATAAAAATATCATTATCTTAAACAAAAGAAAAGCAACATGCTTACGTGAAACACAAAATTCAAAATAAAAATGTGCGACTCTTCGCTGGTTTTCCTTTTTCAACAAATGCAGATTTTTACACTGTTTCGAACAAAAGCCGGAATTTCTGCTGAACTTAAAGCCCAATATGATTTGCTGTTGTATCATCTGAAAGCTAGTGAAATGGGTCAGTTTTAGGTAGATTTTCCCGATTGTAGCTCATACTGTTAGTTTTGAAAATGTCGATTGAAAACTTTGGCACCATTTCAGTTCTGAGTGTCCAATGTTTCAAAGCTTGTAACTAGTTGTAAAATGTGACTATCTTGATGGGAAAAGTGTCATTTTGTAGGATTTAGTCTGTTTTTTTTCCAAATAAGTACTTATTTTGTGTGTAGGTTTTACAGGAATGTCAGAAATTGGTCGTTTTCTCAGAATTTTGTTTGTTTACTCATTTTTCTTATATCTACCAAAACTCGGTTCCGGTTAGGGACTGGACGCGATAAGGGGTTGTTCTATGCTCCGCTAAGGCTCTTCTATCCCCTCCCCCCTTCGCATGGTATATTCGATCGAACTCACCCTGTATACATCATATCAGAAAAGAAAAAAAAAACGTGTTTTTCCTCTGTTGCCAAAAAATATTTTTTTTTAATGAATTAAAGTACTTTTCAAAATGAATAAAAGCAATAAAATGTCAACTTACGGGCTATTCTCTTGTTATGCACGGGACATTTGTAGAAATTTAAAGTGCAAAAAAAAAAAAAAAAACAATTAAAAAAGATGTTTATACATGTTTTTTTTTTTTTTTGCAATTGGATCATAAATCAAGATTGTTTTTGAAGTGTCAAATGCAAAACAAAACAATAAAATTAGTTAAAGTATGTAAAAAATGATTTAATATGCCCGTTATGCACGGAACTCAAAAAGGAAAAAAAAAAAAATCCACTCGAACTTCTATATCTCATGAACTCTGAATTTAGAACTTCTATCTAACCATTGCATTTTTTTTTCCTAGCAGCTAAATAGCACGTCAGTGCAATTATGTTACATTTTGGTCAAATACATTAATTAGAAAAATTGCAAATTTATTTAATTTGTGCTATGCACGGGACATGCCTGAATGTTACTCTATCTCAGCTATAAGAATTCAAAAGTTAAAACGGTAGTTGTGTTTTTAATGAAATAAAAACTAATATTGGCAATAATATATACCATTTTAAGTGAAATTTCAATAAAAAGTATTTTACATAATTAATATATATATATACTTTAAATTGTTATAATGTAACCATTAGGATGATACGTTACGGCAAACTAAAAAATTATTGAAATATCTACCTAAATCTCAAAAAAAACAAAAAAGGGCTGCAGTTTCTGCTAGTGCAAAAAACTTGGGGTTGAACATTTATAAATTATTAGTATAATTCAGTCAGCGATCAAGAGTCTCAGAATCTAGTCATCCAGTTTTTTTCTACCCAGATATTGTATTTACAACATCAGAGACGAAAGATGAGATTGTGATTACTATTTTTAAAAGTGGTCAGAAAATGAAATTAGTAAAATTTTATTTAGTTACATAGCTGAAAGTAGCATATTCTAATTTTAAACATGAAAATCCAAACTGTTTTATCTATCATCTTTTAAAAATTTTGCATTCTACGAGCAGAAAATGTTTTCTTATGCGTCTAACACCAGAAGATCAATGCAAATGCATGATATATGAAAACTTCTTTCTTCAACTAAATCATTTTAAAAAAATTCAAAGTTTTTTGAAAGGAGCCTTTTTTCGCGACTATTCTCAAAACCAGGTATATGCCGAACAATTGGTTGGTATGTACTCGGTAAACTGCATATTCCACAGATAAGCCGAATATTCGGTTCAGTTGAATTCTATATTCAGCAACCAAATAGTTAATAAATTCAAATATTAAACAATTGGAAAACTATAGAAAAACTTTTTTTTTTTTTTTTACAATAAATGAAGGCTATAGGTTAAACCAAATACGGCCATTCCACCGTCACGTGCCACGTGCGGTTATAATCAGACGCAAAAAATTAACCGTTATTTTGAAATAAATCTCAATATTTTAATTACACAAAAGTAAGCACATTTTTTTTAATCTTTACATTTAATACAAAGACAGTTATATTTTAATTAAATAATTTTGTTTTTTGAAATTTAATTTACTTGCATGTGTCAGGTGCAGGGAGTGCAAATTCAACCTCTTGTAACTTGCTATGTGAGTTTGTAAATATTTTAGCTCTATTAATATGACAATGACAAAACAAGTTGTAGGTTGTGAAAATTAAGGCTCCAAAGTGAAAGAAGCATATATCATCTATTGAGAAATAATAATTTAAACCGTGGGAAAAAAATATGTATGGTTTTAACAAACACATGCTGGTTTTTTAACAGTTTTTTTTTTTTAAACAAATGTTTTTCAAAATTTTTTCACTTTTTCATTGTTTAAAAATGTGAAATCCATATTATGCAAAGTAACCACAAAGCTTCGGAAAAAATAAAATTAATGATTTTAAAAATAATTTTTATTGCTATTATTATTATTATTTTCATTCTGTTACACCAGTTAATAAAAATATTGACACGAGCACAGTAAATGTTGCTGTAAAAATTGGGTAGTGGTGAAGCATAACAAGAGTTTGTATGCTGTAGAAGGTACGAAGTTTTGGGTTACAATATAGAGGTTTCTGCGATAGAAAAGTAAGATTTTTTTTTTAATTCTTGGCCTACGCAAGATGATAAAGTATTCTACAACATAACTGAAGTTGTTGAAATAATTCATCTACTTGCAATTATAAATGCTTGTGGAGTTTTTGATTTTATAGATTTTTAGAGGAATTCGCGTTTTGCACGGGACATGAAAACAATTGCTCATACTTCTTTTAGTATTAAACCTTCATTAAAACATATTTTAGGAATGA
Organism: Uloborus diversus; assembly: GCF_026930045.1. Lineage (NCBI taxonomy): Eukaryota > Metazoa > Arthropoda > Arachnida > Araneae > Uloboridae > Uloborus > Uloborus diversus. The sequence continues at coordinate 92,221,853 of NC_072737.1, read as the reverse complement.
ACTTTAATAGGAAAATAAAAGTATGTTCAAAGCAATTTCTTTTGTTCGTGAAAATTAAGCTTAAAAAACAAAGATGATCATGTTTTTGCGTTATGCACGGGACATCAAATTTCTGTTCAAAAAACTCCTCCTTTTTTGAAAACTGTTACATTAATATTTATTTTTTTTTCTTTTATTCATGAAAAGGAACATAATGTAGACACATTCAAAAGTAAAAAAATAAAATTATATAAAATTTTTACAATTAGCCAACAACATGTAAAATATGCTGATTGTAATGGGGAAACTTAAAAATCATAATGCTGATTTTCCAAAATTAGTTCTATATCTGAAAATTCTGTTAAAACAAATATTTTATCTTATTTCCTGAGGTTCAACTAACATACTTTAACACTACATAAATAAAAAATGTATAGCTCTTTTTTAAAAAATTGGGTTTCAGAGGGTTTACAGTGGAGAATGGCCCTTAAAAAAAATAATTTTCATTATCAAAAAAAAAAATAATAATAATAATCGTCTGCGCATATCTTTAGGTAGAAACATAAAGGACTTCGAGTTTATCCGCCGAAAACTGAATACATAAATTTAAAAAAAATTAAGTGAAAATAAAAACAAGTCATATTAATAATTATTATTTCACAGTTAAAATCATGGCTGTGGAGTTGGAGTCAATCTCATTTTGGGATAAAAGAGTCAGATTAAGGAGCCGAAGGTATTTAATTCAAAAATTCGGAGTTGGAATCGGTCATTTCCCCTAGAGTCCGCAATTCTGCCAATATTTGCAGAGTCGGAGTCGGACTTATTTTGGGATAAAGGAGTTGGTGTCGGAGTCAAATATCCAATAATCAAAGTCAGTCATTTTCCCTACGTGTATAAATTTTTGCCAAAGCTACGAAGTCAAATTTGTTTGAAATCCGGCTTCACAAGTGCGGAATCTACATTGACTTTCAGTCTCCCCGTAGGCGCTAATATTAAAGGATTTCAACTGTTCAAAATTGAACGGAGCATTGTTCAAATCAAAAAGATATATTATATACATGTTTTTTATCAAAAACTTTTTCCCACAAAGATTGTTTAAAGCAAATTCGCCTCTAAGTTCGGAATTGCCTTGAATTTCCCCGTAGGCGCTAATGCTAAGTTTTTTTGAACGGTTCAAAATTGAACGAAACATAGTTCGAATCAAAAAGTGAAATATAGGAATGAGGTGTCCTTGGCGAGATCTTTCGAACAAAAAAAATTGCTCGAATCGGAATATTCACTTAAAAGTTATTGGAGGGGGGGGGGGGGGGTAACCGATCGATAGACATTTTTAACCATCTCAAATACCCTACTTTCCAATTTTTAATTTTTCGATATTTATTAATTAACCAATTTATTTTTACTTTTTTTTGCTGATGCATTAAGCTTTCTTTCGTGCTTTTTTCTGCTTTCTCTGATTTTTACTGGGAAAGTAGGCTAAAAAAATCACTACCATATTCATTTTTCTCGACCCAAAATTAGTAGGAATTGACTATTTAAAACCAGGATGCAGACAAAAAATTCATTTTTGTTGACTAGTGAATCATTTACTTGTGGCTTTGAGGAATTTTTTGAAAAAATAAAACTTCTGTATAATATTCATGCATTAAAACACAGTATAAATTACATTAATCGTTTTTTCAAACTAAATTACTATATTGTGACGAAAGAAATATTTTTGCAACTTTGAATTTGTAACATAAAATTCAACTCTCATTTTCTATACAGTTTTAGAAGATATAATTGTAAAAACAATGCAATACGGAATTTTCATTGTTTAACTTTATTTTTTATGCGGAATAATAATCATTTTTCTTATAATGTGACAGAAATGAATATTTATTCAAAATATGAAGTGTGACGAAAGTAACCAAGAAGAACGTAACTCTGAAGTTACGTTCGTCACGGTTACTGAAGCTAATTTAGAAATAGACTCGTTTAGTTTTTTAGACCGTTACGTGTCTAAATATTAAACAATAAGTAAGCACTCTCTCTGATACTTTGTCTTAAAATTAACACTTCTATCAACGAATTTTCACCATGGATGAAATAAATGCTTTTCTATTGACTTCGTGCAAAATTATATTCTTCTCCTTTGTTTTGATGTGAAACTTTCTGTGTGAGCGTTTTGAATTTCTGATCTCCAACCTTTTTGTGTGACGGAAGTGACATAGTTGTTTTTTATTTGCCACCAAAAGAAATAAAAAGTAATAGTATTAATAAAAATTTGTTTTGTTAATAAAATTAACAATTTAATTTTAGAGCTAAATTTAAGTAAGCATACATTTGCTTACGTTCGACGAGCTCAACCGGTAGCGACCGGTTGATTGATCACGTGACAGCTGTGACGTCATCTAATGCTATAGGGTTAGAGGTGTGTCATTATTTGACGTCATTACTTTAACCGGTGAGCTACCGGTCGCTCATCGAACACAACCTTTGTGGATTTTGATCAATTTAAAAGCTTCAAATAATGCAGATCTTCGAAGATTGCATTGATTCAAGTCAAGTCATCAGTTTAAGAGCGTAATTCACATTGCTAAAGGATCGCCTTGAATTTAGTTTGTCAACTTTTATCATCAAAATCAACTTCATTATTACAATTATTTTTTATTGTTTTTTGCAACAGTTAAAATACGGTTTTCGAGTAATTTTTAGTTTTCTTAATGTTTATAATCTATTTTCTTCATTAAAAGATGCAATCATCTTGTGAATATGCCTAAGTCAAGCGCAGAAAGAACAACAGCTAGGCGTGAGAGAAAACGCACGGGTGAAATCATAGTTTAGAATGCAAAAAAGAAGAGAAGATAAAAAATTTATTTCTATCGTGAGTCTTTACAACACACTTTTTTTTTTTTGATCACTTCAGAAGTGGAGCTTTTTTCTCCAGAAAGCTATCAAGAAATGTAATCTTTTTTACGAGAACAAAATCAACTGTAAGGATTGTTTTTTCAAGAAGGCTTCTTCCAGAAACTTTTTGACTTTCATTTCTGCCACAGTAATTCCAATATTATTATTATTTAGCAAGATAACATAAATAAGAGCCTCTTTTTCCTGGAACTACTTGGAAGAGTATACTTTTTGAATCTTTCCGTAAACTTCGCATGTTGAGAAAGGTAAAGTTACATTATTTTACAACTCAAAACAAAGTTAGCTTACTAGCTTCCCTGAAATTGCCTCTCATCTCCTTTATTTATTTATGTATTTATTTGTTATTTATTTATTTACTTACTTATTTTTTGCCGTAATATTCGCATATGCTCTGCTGCTTTTTTCCTGTCTTTTTTTTTTTTTTAAATTGAGCCGCCTTTTTTTTCCATAAAATACAGCCCAAGAAAATTCCACAAATATATGTTAAAAATCGAATTTTTTGTTGCGACAGTTAGAAAGTATTATACAGTGACATTTAAAAATTAAATATTTCAAAGTAGACGTTTTATATATACCTCTTTGAACTAAACGCTCGAAAGATGCAGTGTTTGTTTCAAGCGATTATGTTCGTCACGCTGATAACTAATTGTTTAAATAATTTAATAAAAAAATTAACTTTTTAAATGCATTCTAGGTCGTTCTTGGGAAGAGAGTAAAGCAAAATTTTTCTTTTTATAATCCTATAAAAAGTGTGGAAGGGAAAGCACGACGTTTCGTGACGAACGTAAACATCCGTTCAACACAGAATTCAATTTAGGCTCAAAGAAAAAAAAAAGAAAAACGAAAATATTGAATGAAAGAAATTAAAGAAACTGAAATTTCAAAATGAAATCAAAACTGAAAAATATATATATATATATACATTAAATGTTTAAAAAATTACAGGTCGCGTTTCCTGAATACTTTATAGTTTACTAGCTGCGTTGCCCGGCTTTGCCCGGTCTACCTTGAAAATAAAAATTGTGTCAAGCTGTAAAGTGACGTAAATTCAACAATCAGGCTTACACAAAAGAAAAAAAATAGTTTGAATTCTGAAATTTTGAATTCAAATTATGTTTTTGCAATCACGAGCTGCGACAGAACCCTATTCGGAACTCCAGCGCTCGAATACGCTACCTTGCGGTGATTTACAAAACTGCAAATGAAACTAAAACTTTGCCACGTTGCGTTCCATGTGTGTCTGTTGACGTAAACACAGGCAGTTTGTTCTGAGTATTTATTAACGCAATCGATGTGTCTTAGTTTGCTTTCAGCTACAGAAATTAATTCGTCCCTTAGTAGTATTCTCGAGCTCCTCAAAATAATGTTAGTTTTCATTATTTCCTTAATAATAGGTGAAAGCGAAAATTTCTGGATTAACAAACTTGGATAACGTTATACAAGGTAAAAATTTTTATTGTTTCGTATGAATTTGTAAGAATATGGGGTTTTGTTTAATCTTAAATTAATTAAACTTACCATATTTTACAGCAGCATTTAGTTGGAATGGACAGTATGCAAAATATTTTCTTGAATATATTATCGTAGAACAAAATGAATAACCGAGAAAGAATTTACTTTATTCCTTTTATTCTCAGCTGAAAGGTTTCGCCAAATTTGTTTAGGGTTATAGTTTTGGTACTAGGGGGCTATCGCCCCCTGCTCGCTATCGCTCGCCAACCCCCGGAACTGCTTACGCAGTTCCCTGTGGATCGCTTCGCGATCCATGCTCGCTTCGCTCGCTCGCTGTATGCCAATACATTAGCCTAGCTAAAATTTTCCGTAAAAATTAAAGTTGGCAATTGCATTTAGGTCACCATCCATTTAACCAATATGAAAATTACGTTCATAATGTTAATTTGTCTGCTTTAGCCAGATTTTCGACAGTTTAACTTTGCTGTATGTAAGATGACTGCCTTGGCAATGTGCACAACTTTACCATTATAGATACAAAAGTGTCTGTCATTGCTTTGGAGAGATTGCACTTCTACCTGTTGGTCCGCGGAAGGTATTTTATTTCCCTTCTACCACCCATTGGAAAACCAATGAAGGCATTCCCCTATCCGCCACCTGGGGACGCGCCCTCTAGGGGTTACAGGCTCCCCCGAGGGATGTATTTACATTATTTACACTCTTATATATTTACATATTTACACTCTTATATATTCTAATCTGAGAAAACTTCCTCATATACACAATTAAAAATGTCCCGTTTGGGAGCCACAACTGACACTGCTTCAAAAGACCTTGTTCTTGATAATGCCACATAGAGCTGGCCATGACTAAAAACAGGCTCAGAGAGCACCAAACATATTTTCTCAAACGTTTGTCCTTCTTGTTGTTATTCTGAATCCTTGCCACGTCACGAACAAAAAATGGTTTAACTAAAAACGCGAAAACTCGCCAAGGCTACTTTGCTTGCACAATACTAAAACTACTATAACCCTAAACAAATTTGGCGAAACCTTTCAGCTGAGAATAAAAGGAATAAAGTAAAATTCTTTCTCGGTTATTCATTTTGAACTGAACTGTCGTACTGAAGCAGAGAATAGACGACGCTCAAAGCGCCTACGCGTTCAAAACAACATTGCCGATGAACATGATTGTGGAGCAATGTGTGAAGAATGCGAATTTTGTGGTGCTCTTTATTGGCAGAAAGAGCGTAATACTGCAAATCTTATACATATAAAATCTGAGTATCTATCTATCTATCTATCTATCTATGTCCAAGCTTCTTCTCCCGAACGACAGTGAACTGACCATCGAACCAGGTATCGATGGATTCGTCATCTTCCCGTCTTCATGTTTGGCTATTTAACATAATCCTCCGATAATAATTAGCGGAGATATCAATTAAAAACTATTAATTATGACTCTTAGATTTCAAAATCAAATCCCTATTTTTCGAAGGCTTTCCTCCATTCAAATTATTATTCAGTGCTTCATCTCAACTTTCCATAACAATGCTTTTATTAAAATGTATAGCGGGTGAAGAAAATCATTGAGACGGAAGATCTGTTGCCATTTTTTTTCTCGAATATGAACAGGTAAAATTCTTGTTTTTATTTTGAGGCTTTTCCTGTAATCAGGGGATTTAAAATGTTTACTTTTTGGGGTTTTCCGCAATCTGCCCCAAAATTTCAGTGACTTTTTTTATTTTTTTTGGTTCAAGCCTGATTGTTAAATACGCGTCACATGACATAACTTTCATTTTCGAGGAGGACCGTGCACGTCGTAAAGTAAATGAGTGATTTACAAGTTATTTGAGTTCTTTGAGGGTTTGTACCTGGAAAACGGATTGATGTAATTCTTGTACGACCATGTGGATAGAATCCATCCAAATATTTATCTGAGTGGTATGTTGCATTAATAAACACCCGGGCAACGCCGGGTAGTAGACTATTTTATGTAAAAAGCGGATTGTTATTGTGCATAAATATTTCCGATATAGTCTATCAGATGTAATTCAGTTTAACGTGAGTAAAGATTATAGTTGATAATGCATATATTTTCCCCTTTTGTGCTGACTGAAAATGTACTCATAACTTGTATCATTGATAACGATTATTAACGTTGATGAGGTGTTTTTGCAAAAATATGTTTTACTGGTGTTTTGCAAACCTTGCTTTACGCGCATTTATTTATTCCTTAACGCGTTAGAAACTAGTGTCAGTGTACTACAAAAGCATCAACTGGACTGCTCTTACATTTTTTAGGTAGCCCGTGCAACGCCGGGCACGCAGCTAGTAAATATACTAAATGTTGCCATGACGGAAAGGTGCGGTTACCGGCATTGTGTGACGCACCTGATCTGTTGAAGGAACTGCTGACTGAAAATTCCCCAGCCACTAAAAATTATCGGCAGCGAATCAGAGAATACAACTCTGGAAATGGCTCGTCTTAAATTGGATTCAAGAACGGTTTCCTGCCTTCTTTGAGCTTTTCTTTGCTGATTAAGGTTGAAATGGGCCACAGCCCGACTCAAACTCATCTCAAAAAAAAAAAAAAGTTCGTTGAGTATTCTGTGATTCAAGATTTCAAAACAACGTAGAAGTTTGTTTACATGATTTATCGGCGAAGTGTTGCCAACAGAGGTTTAGAAATTCACCCCTTCATTTGCCGGCACGTAAGAGAATTATATATATATATAAGATTGTGCGAGCAAAGTAGCCTTGGCGAGATTTCGCGTTTTTAGTTAAACCATTTTTAATTTTTATCATGAGTGGAATAAAATGGTAGTAAGATTACAGAATTCAATAAGTGAAAGGAAATAATGGTCAATCAACTGAAAAGAAAACTACCACCATATATCCGTGAAAATTTTGTTGATGATTTGCATAACATGACACAATTAAATCGTAGTTCAGAAATTAGAAAAATCGAAACAGAAAATTTTTAAATGAACCGATTCGGGAATTCGAGAGAAATAACTCGGCTACAAATGGAAAACAATAAGCGCTAGCCAAGCAAGGCAAAAAAGTATCATCTTCTTTCGATAACAATTTGTAATGTCATATTGAATTTTCTAGCATTAATTGTTATTCTTGTCAGGCCACAATTATTATTTAGTTTTATCAAGAATTGATAAATATCGAATTCAACATCGTGGAAATAGCTGCTTAGAACTATGAACTACGTAGTTTGCATTAATCTTTGACGTTTAGTAATGCTTCATGAATTCTCATTTCTTTCTACGTGGGCCAGAATATCCACAAGACTTTGAAAATTAATTTAAAAAGAATAAAGCGAAAAAATGATACGTACGAACAAAAATCACAACACTTTTAGCATTTTCTTCGTTACCATGTGCGTTTGTTTTAGTTTTCAAGTCCGCCATTAGGGACAGTGACTTCAGTGCCCCCTATAGTTCGTTGGAGTTGCGAATACTCATTGGAGTTATTGTTTCTAAAAACGGCTCCTGTCACCCTAAGCCTGCCCCTCCTCTTGGGCGGTTACGTGTGTATTGTTGTGTATGTGTAGGCTTGTGTGTGTGCGAGACCTGTGTGAATGCCCGTTGGTGTGTATGTGTGTAAAGGCGCGTGCGCATGTGTGTGACTGTGTATGTGTGTGAGTGGGTATGAGCGTGCTTGTGTGCAGGACACTGAAGCCACCAACCAGGAGAAGCAGATTCCGGGGGACATTGCTAAGGACCGGAGGAGCCGCGTCTGCAGAGGATGGCGGGGTTGAAAAAGGAACCGGAACTTAAAGGACGGTCAAGTAAAAACAATTAGCAATCGTGACTGCTCAAAAAACATCATGCAAAGTTTCCCTTTTAAACAATGACGATGGAAAATAATTTAAAAAAATTAAAATGAGAAAGATGGATTTCAAGAGCGTAACAATGGAAACACAAAACAAAATAAGTTTAAGAAATTTAAGTGAGAAAACAAAGAAACAATGAATTCAAAAAGCGTAACCATGTAAACACGAAAATAAAATGGTTAACAACTTGAATGCAGATAAGATTTTTCGAACTTTTTAAAGGTTCGGTTTAAAAAGACTCGTAACTTTTTTTCGTTTGAAGATAGAAGCTTAGCTTACGACCACAGGTCGAGATAGATCTGGAGTAAAAAATGTCGCTCTATTCAATTGTGTCAAAAAGAAAACTGTGGGACAATTCCTTCACTTTTTATTGATAGATCTAATAAAGAAAGTAGTGCCTAAATTTCAGCTAAGCCTAAAAAATTCGAGCTAAAACGCAAGTAACTTCCGCCGTAATTAAGTTAAAGCATTGAAACAAATTGCGTATAGAACGCTGGAACGCGGAAAATTCTACCGTTTTCATTGATACGTAATATTTATATGTGCAACTTATTTTTCGCCCCTATAATCGGAAATTTATGTAAAAATAATGCCTAATTTGAAAAAAAAAAATATTTATCGGATTTTTTTTTTTTTTTTAACCGATCTACAAACATTTTCCGAACTTGAAGAAACAAACTGTGAAATTTAGGACTGCATTTTATACTATGTAGAGATATTTACATGTTGTTGTTGTTGAAGAACTTCAAGCAGTAATCATTCTACGCACGGCATCCATCTTGAAAAATGTTTTATCAGATTCGAAAATTAAGAATGTTATCTCTAAAATGATGTATAACACGTTAATATTGATTGAGTTTGAAATTTTGGCCTACAGGTTGACATTTTCGTGGAATGACCCTATAACTATTTTTTGTTAGAGCTGTTTTAATAATTAAAATTATTTTAACAGATTATACTTATCTTTTAAAAAAAAAATTTCATTCTAAAAATTTAAGAAAAAAAATTTAGTACCAATACTGAATAATATTTATCCCTAAGATTGCAACAAAAGTTGTTTGCTTAATGTGGTTCAACGTTTTATTAATTTAAATTAATTAACTACATTACATTGATCTTTAAACGTCATGTTTTTTTATTCTAAAAACATTCTATAAATAAAAAAATATTTTAGTTATAATATTGGAAAATATTTATCACTGAAATTTTAACGGAGTTCAGAGTCATTTGCATAATGTAGTTCGACGTACCATATAGCACGTTGGTCCGCTAAACAAAGTTGTATTACAAAATTAATATAAAAAAAGTTAAGGAATTGATCATTTAAAAAAAAAAAATTTGGCATGATGATAAATGTGTATTGAAATCTATTCTCAATTCAAATAAGTTACAGGAGGCGCTACAGTCCCTGACTGATGGCGACTGAAAGAAGTAAAATCAAGACCGACTCACTTAAGTTGGACAGGACCAGTCTAATGAGACACCTGTCTTGTCCGTGCAAAATTGAAATGTTTTACCTCTTTGATTAATTTCTTAAATCACCGCTAGGTAGCATGTACAAGCTCTAGCTGCGAATGAAAACAAATGTAATCTAATTGCTCCTCTAATTTTTTGATGAAATTACAATGAAAAATCCAGACCATCGTGCTTCAACTTCCCCTACATTTTTTCCCCAGCAATCACGAATTGCTTATTATCCTCACTTGACCGAAGTTGATGCTGCGCTGATTTTTCAGATTATCATGACGACGGTTGTTTTTTAATATTTATTTAGAGTGCGGAGGTTTCGTTGTCAGAGTTACAAATCGTCTGAGGATTGGTTTTGTTCAAATTTTTTGAGGGCTTAACTCAAGCAGACTTTACATTAAAAAAATGGTTTTTTGTGTAAAATAACGTTTTTTTCAGAAAAAAAAACACCTATATAGATTAAATTAAACAGCAAAAAGTTCAACTAAATACAAAATTTCCAGATTATTGATTCCCATCATTTTAAGATTGATAAGAAATAAAATTACCGGTTGATATCGGCTATAAAATCTTTATCTTCATTACTGCAACCTAATCTCCGTTTCTTTTTTCTTATGCATATGCCTCGTAATACCTTTTCTTTAAAATCACCAACCATAATAAGACGGGTGTAAATTTCTTGGCCATTTCCATTTCATTTGTCGAAACAAGAAACTCATCGAGTAGGGTTCTATCGAAATTCGTGATTGCGAAAAACATAATTGGCATTCAAGATGTAAAATCTTTATTATTATTACTAATAATAAAGCTGAAAGTCTCTCTGTCTGGATGTCCGGAGGATGTCTGGTTGTCTGGATCTCTCTGTGACGCGCATAACGCCTAGACCGTTCGACCGATTTTAATGAAATTTGGCACAAAGTTAGTTTGTAGCATGGGAGTGTGCACCTCGAAGCGATTTTTCGAAAATTCGATGTGTTTTTTTTCTATTCCAATTTTAAGAACAAAACTATCATAAGATAGACGCGTAAATTACGAAATTATCAATATCATAACGTGGAACCGTAACATGGGCACAAGCCAATTGGCGAGATACGAAATTATCATAACGTGGAATCGTAACATGGGTACAAGTCAATTGGCGAGAAAATTCACCATACATTATTTGTAAATATACAGACGAACCAAAAGATCTTTTAATTTTTTTATTACGGGCAAGCCGTGCGGGTACCACTAGTTTCAAATAAATAATGAGCGCTGGATATTCATTTTATTATTATTATTATTATTGTCATTTTTTAATCTATGCATGACTTCTATCTAAATGAACCGATTTTTAATTGTTCGTTTTTTTTAAAAAGAAATACACCAACCACATTTTGTCCAAAAAAAAAAGTTTTGCGTTGAAAATCAATAATTTTTGTGCAAAATTCGAAAGTCATGCTTTAATAATTCCACATCAAAAATGATTAAATATGAACCTCATAAAACTGGCATTAGTAGTAACTATAATATAATTTTTAATGAAAACTGCCTCTCTGCTCTCAAAAAAAAAAAAAAAAAACATACAATTTCCAAGAAATGATGCATGATAAAACTCGTAATCAAAGGAATTAAGTGTTATAAAATTGGATAACTGTAAAGAAAGTTAATAAAACAATTTGATCTACTTACTTTTTCTAATGAGAGGCGTAGGATTATTATCACTTAGAAACGTGTGTTGCTGTGGAATATAAATTAATTTGTTAATAAAATTAAGAAGAATATTATTTCGAGTAAAATGAAAAGTGCTATCGCGACTTCCATTCTAGTTTGAAAAACATTCATAAATCAGCGTTCCAAACAATGAATTAAGAAGTGTTGCCACTCAATGAACAGCAAAGTAAATTGAAATAAAATAGGTACTTTAAAACAAGGCTTCACTTGATACGTGCTTCTATCAGGCTCTGTCATTTCAATAAAAGTTGTAGTGTGAAATCAATCAATCAAACAAAAACCTGGTCAGACTACAGTGACATCTGTTGAAGTTTGTGGTAACTTAGAATTATATACAAATCAGGTTATTTTATTTTTAAAGGTGAGAATTCAAAATTGAGTTCTGAAGTGTTTAAATTAATTTAAAGACGGAGCTTTTCCCCCTCAAAAAAAGTGTCTGAAAAAATACTTCAGGCAAAAAGTAAATAAATATGAAACAAAAAGAAAGAAAAAAAAAGTTTTAAAACAAAATCCCATCAATATCAGCTGAGGAAGATGTTTCTCTCCTACTCATTAAACCAATGCAAAATTATTTTAATGGAAAAAGTTTGACAACTTATTTTAATTTTTGCAATAAAACATTTTCAAAATTATTTGAGTAATGTAAATTTAAAGCCTCAATAAACATAATTAGGAGTTAGTTACATTGAATATTGATCATATCTTAATGATGCATTACATAATAACTTTCAAACGAGCTCAAAAAAAAAAAAAAAGTTAGATGTTTGGAAATGTATGTTAGTAAAATGTTTTGGTTAACTTGTTTGGTATAAACTGATAATTAGTATGTCCTTATGATCAAAATGCATAATAATTCATATCATAAAGGAATACGTTGAATTTTAAAGAAGAAGAAATTTAAATCATTTAAAGGTTTAAAAAAAAAAAAACGTTTTACATTAAACTAATAATGTATTCAAACGGGAAAACATGCCAATAAAAATTTCAAATAATCAAAAGATGACAACTTTTCGCAAAATTTTTAATAAACCTACTTTTCAGTATTTAGAAAAACTGTTAAACTAATTCCCTCAAAATTGTGTTGGGAACTTTTGCTTGTTTAAAAAATAAATGAAATAGAATAATAATAATAATAACAATAATAAATTGATTGGTTACCCGTTATACATATAAGTGGTATTCAAATGCTTAAGCATTATGAGGAAAATTAATGAAAAAAATACTATCGTTGCTGTAAAATGTAATGGAAGAATTAACAGACGTGAAACATTTGGCGCGTTTTAAAAATTTTCGCCAAAATAGGCGAAAGTTGCCGACAACAATGCTGTTGAAGTTTAAAATTTAGTGTATACATTTTAAACCAAACAAGTTAATAATCAGCAGAGTAAATATATCAATTAATTTAAAAACAATGGAAGTTCAATCAGGGACGTAACTAGGTTATTTTCGAACAGGGGCAAGACCTCGCTCTGGCGCCCCCCCCCCCCCTTGAAAAAAAATCTTTGATAATGTCAGCATCAGACCTTTCAATATATATTACACAGAAAATCCACTGAAAACACGTCCACATGCATACATAATTATCGATAGCGTCACTACGACGGGGGGGTGGGGGGGATTCATCCCGGGTGATACCCATCTCAATGATAAAACAAATGGTGGATTTTTAACAGTTTTATAAAAATACTAATATTTACATTCTGAAAAATTCTCCAAAACCTCTCTATACGTATTTTTAAAAACATAATGTCAAAGAAATTGGGTTTTTGGCTGTCCCACGCCCAGGAGACCCTATAACCACCTCATCTTTGAAATTTCGGACACATTTACTTCGGGTCCTTATGGTTTGTACATCGGGGTGTTTTTTTTTTTTTCTTCCGAATTAAGGGTTTTTTTTTTTCTTTTTTGAAAATCATTTTTTAATCTAAAACTTCCCATGTATACTTTTAAGAGGATGAAAGATTTCTCACAGCCCTTTTATGTCATTCACAACCCCACAACCCCTTTTATGTCAGTCTAAAAAAAGTTTTTCTCTGTATCAGGTGAAGCTTAATCCAATTTTCTCATTTAATTAGAACAGTAAATGAATAAATATAGGAGTTTCTATTTCATCGGAAGTCATTGGCTAAACTCAATTCAAGCCCGGAGCTAAAGAGGGAAATGTATTGGAGAAGATGAATTTGAAAACGGTTTTTCAAACGTACAAAACTGGTCAGGAGCCCTTTAGCCCCTACAGCTGGGAAAGTTTGTGCAATTTAGTTTAAACCCCGGGGTAGGGTTGTTCTTTGAAGCATTTTTGTTTTAAAATAAATTTTATTATACGTATTTTTACCAAGTTCTTTTTTTCGTTGTGTAGGAGCGGGATTTTATTATTTTTCCAACTATAATGAGCTATTAAGTTGTTAGTAATTATAATGAGTTCTTAAATTCTATTCTCTACACAAGGGGCAGCGGGAATTTCATTTTGCTTTAACTGTAACACGTGTTTTAATCTGATTCTTTCCAACAGACAATTAAAATCTTCGAGAGCCAAATAAGATTTCAAAGCAATAATAGGGGATAGGTAAAAGTTAGCGAGCAGATGGCGGCAGACCCCTAGCATTTTAATCTATATTTTATCTATCAAATATAAATATACTATTGTGCAGACGATGCAGTTACATATGAATCAAGAGTAAAATTTACATAAAATGCATTCAAAATTAATTTTCAATACTTATCTTGTAATGTACGAGTAACTTTCGTTTCTCCACAAAAACAAATGCGTGTTGTACCTAAAATTGCATGAGCTTCATGTTTCCGTAGAACTGATAAAAGAGTAAAAGAAAAGAAAAAAAAAAAATGGGAGCGGAGTGGGGGAGAGGCACCAAAAATTACTGCACCAGAATTCCTGCATTTTATAGTAATGGGAAAACATTTTGTCTTCAGCATACCGCAAAACTTGTTAAAAAAACATATTTTGGGGGCTACAAGCTACAAGAGCAGGGTCATTTCTCAGTATAAAGGAATCAGCTTTTTAAAAAAAGAGTTCCTTGCAACACGGAAACACGTATCTGTGCCTGCAATTTTTTTCTATTTTTTTTCAGTAAAAAAAACAACGCATATTTAAAATATTATTATTACATGTTTTCAGCACCCTTTTTTTCCAAGTTACTTCCATTTAATGTTTTAATCTATATATATATAAAAATGAATGTTTGTCTGTATGTCATCCATGAACTCAAAAACTGCCCGGCAGATTTGACTGAAACTTTCACCGTTTGTTATTTTTGGTACTGGGAATGTTTAAAGACCAGATCGAAAAAAATCCGATTGATAGTTCCTTTTTTATTCCAATTTAAGTCACAATCCATTGGATAAATACGAATAAAATTATCGGCTGCAGAAATTAATTCCCGTGAAAGATCTCATTCGCAACTCCAACGAACTATAGGGGGCGCTGCAGTCACCGTCTAATGGCGTATGAAAAAACTAAAACAAACGCACGCTGTAACGTATAAATTGCTTCTAAACTTAAGAAATGAGAGAAATTTTTGTTCGCATGCATGATTTTTTTGTTCTTTATTCATTTGAAAAGATTTTTCAAAGTCTTTTGGTTATTCTGACCCATGTAGAAAGAGATTAGAAATCAAAAGGTATTACGAAAGTAAAAAATTAATGCAGAACACACAGTATGTTGTTCTGAAGCAGCCATTTAAACGATGTTGAATTCGAAATTTAACAATTTTTGATGAAACTACATTTTTATTGCAGCCATATGAACACTATAAATGTTTCATGTAAATAAACCTTTGTTTATCAGTGTTATCAAAAGAGGAAGATGAAAGTTCTTTGTTTTGTTCGGCTATAGCGCTAATTGTTTTACATTCGGTTTCGTATGTTTCTAATTTCTGAATTATGATTTAATTCTGTCATGCATCATCAATAAAATTCGCACGGATACATAGCGGTAGTTTTCTTTTTAATTGATCTTCTTTAAAGTCATCGAATTCTGTTATCTTTCTATCATTTTAATCCACACAGGATAAAAAATAAAAATGGTTTACAACTGACATGCAAAATCTCGCCAATTGTTCTCCGCACGTACAATGCTAAAACTATAACCCTAAACTAAAATACCACTATTTTGGCGATGAAAATTCTCAGCGTTAAACATTTTTCATTCTGTTCTACGATAATATATTCAAGAAAATATTTTGCATACTATTCTTGCTTTGAGCTTAAGATTTAAAATTAAAAAAAAAAAAAATTAATTTGAACTTTTGGCATCTTGAATTCAAATTATTTTTTTCGCAATCACGAGCGTGTGTGTTTGTGTAGGCGCATGTGTGTGGGTGCGTAAGTGTATGTATGCATGTGTGTGAGTGAGTGAGTGTTGTGTACGTGCGTGTGCGTGTAGGCGTTCGTGTGTGTGTGTGTGTGTAGGCGTTCGTGTGTGTGTGTGTGTGTAGGCGTTCGTGTGTGTGTGTGTGTGTAGGCGTTCGTGTGTGTGTGTGTGTGTAGGCGTTCGTGTGTGTGTGGGACATGGACGCCACCGCCCAGCAAAAGTGGATTTCGGGGGACAGTGCTCAGGACCAGCCGCGCCGCCGCCGGTGGACGGTGGTGCTGCAGGCCTGGTCCAAGCTGAAAAAGGCACGGACGCCAAAAACGGTCAAGTAAGAACAATAAGCAATCGTGATTGCTTAAAAAAAAAAAAAAAAAAAAAAAACATATTCTTTCAAATTCACACAAAACAATAAAAAAAAATTAACTGACATAACGTTATCCTTTTCGAAAAAAAAAAAAATGCTTCGAATAGACTTGCAGATGTGAAGTTTGTTAATCCAGAATTTTCTTGTGTTTAGGACATTATGACATTCCATTTACGACAGTCAACTCACTTTTTAGAGGGAAATAATGAAAACTAACATTATTTTGAGGAGCTCGAGAATACCATTAAGGAACAAAACACTTTCTGTTGCTGAAAGCAATCCGATACACATCGAATGCGTTAATAAATACTCATAACAAACTGCCTAATGTTTACGTCAACAGACATACGTGGAACGCCATGTTTTAGTTTTTTCGACAGTTATGTAAATCACCGCAAGGTAGTGTATTCGAGCACCACCACACTAGAGTCACTAGTGTGGTGGTGATTCGAGCGCTGGAGTTCCGAATTGATAAGAGGTTAGCTGTTGCCATTTTTCTTGAGTTTGAACAAATAAATTCTTTCTTTATTGTTTTATTGCTTTTCATGCAACGGGGGGATTTAAAACTTTTTCTATTTGATATTTTTAGCAATTGATTGATCTTGCAAACTGCGTGAGTACAGAATTTGAGTATAGTCACGGCTTCACTTGATGCCTGGACCGATTATTATGAAAATCGCTATATATATGTATTTTTCAACGGAGAAGGTGCATAATATACTCATTGAAGCCACTCGCCACAAGGTGGCACTGCAGAGTAGCAACTTCTGCCCCGTTCAACTGATTGTCATGAAAATCAGTATAATGATGTATTTTTTTTGTTGGCGTAGCAACGCGCGTCGGGCACAGCTAGTGTTAAATATAAATCAAAAGTACCGAAATGAAATTCAAGTTTGAGAGCTGTGAAAACTGGCTGAAATTTTAAATATTATGGGTGGCAAAACTATGTTCATACTAAGCAGAACATATTTCAATTTAGCTCAATTTTTTTCTAGAAAAGGAATGTTTTCTAAAAAAAATATTGTCAGCCTTCAGAATTTTGCATTGAATCTCAGTAATTATAGTGCGAATTTTTTAAATTAGATAAACAATGTCTTACCAAACGTCTTAAACATTTAACCAAACTGATAACTAAGATAAGGACTGGTGATCTCCTTTTTAATGCTCGCTTTAGCTGTCCTCCTAAATTCAGCACTAGATGCAGGGCCTGATTAAGATATCGATGGGTCCTAAGCCCTATATGCCAAATACTTTTTTGGGGCCCCCTGCATTCAAACTTTATATAAATTTAGCCGTTAGATGAAACAATTTTAGCCATAGACTAAAGTAATTTCAGCCATTTGGGGGCCCTAGGCCACGGCCTAGTTGGCCTATTCAGTAATCAGGCCCTGACCAGATTTCTTTTTCGCCATATTTTTTAATTGAACTGAAACTACACAAGATGAGCAAAACATACCGTGGAATAATAAAATGAAATAGGCAAAGCTATCAGAGAAATATGTAGTATGAGAGCTCGTACCACAGAGAAACTCTTTAGAGAATTATTCTATAGGATCAAGATTGGGGGGGGGGGGGGGGTGGTGGAAACTCGCTCCACTTTCTAAAAAGGGGCTAAGTCCGAGGGAACGCTGCAAAATGATTTTACCTGAAACCAGTAGGGTAGACTAACTCTCGTTCTTATGTAAGAAAATACATTTATGCCATTTACTGCGCCTACTTGCTTTCCGTCTATCTTTTTCATTCTGTCAGCCTCTGCCTGTCCTGTTTTGTTTTTGTTTTTTTCTTTTTTTTTAATTATTAATTTCTACTAAGTTGTTTCTTTTTTTCACTTTTTCCTTGTGTAAAAATATATTTATGCATTTACTTCGTCAGTTTTGCGCCCCTGAAATCTGGCGCCCGGGGTGCGAGCCCCGTCTGCCCCCCTCTAGTTACGTCCCTGAGTTCAATCAAAATACTAGAAGAGCATGCAATGGCGGTAGCAATTTTATCAATCGAAAAGTTTTTCGCCGAGTTGTCATGTTCCACGTCCTGATAATTCCCTACAGATTTTAATGCGAATATTAAGCGGCAGGAAATGTAATGTTGCCAAATTTTTTGATGCCAAAGGATTACGTATAAATATATTTTTTATCTTGGCAATTTTTTTTTTTTTAATTATATTTGTTGTCGCCGTTTTTGGTATTTTGGTTTCAATAAAATGAAGCTTTTATTGTTGTCTAATATAGTTTTTTAGCGAATTATTTTACCTCTTACTGAAACTTTTTAATGTCGTTTCGTGGCTTGTTTCATTTACTAGGAGGATTATTTTAACTTTCAATAAATATGTATGTAATAAAAATATATGTAATAAAGCTTTGGATGCTTTTTGATGACATAATTCATTTAATTGGTAAAATTATACATTATTTTGTCTTTTTTTTTTGTGGATTTTTAATTAGCACAAAGTAAAATTATATCCACCACACAAAAAACGAGCGTTTAAATAAGATGAAAATCTCGTTAAAATATTTCATTAAAATAATTGTAAATTCTCAATTATCATGTTACATAATCAGCCGAATGAATAAACCAAGTCATAAATTAAAAGTCTCTATAAATTTGTAAAACTAAAAAGTAGAAGAAACATAATGGCGCCTAATTTTTCAAATTTCGCCTGCCTTGATGTAAGTGAAATTTTTTAGTTTTGGCCAAGGTAGAGAGAAAACAACTCATCAAGCGAAGTGACATACCCATAACGGAAAAATATCGTAAGAGAAAATGTATTGGATTCTTACCGATATTGTCTGAATAAAACGATTATTGTCAAAATCTTCCGATTGCGCCATTAAATACCTCCTTTAAATATGCAATAAAGCTATATATCATATAAACAACAAGTGTTCCTTTCCAGACATTTTTTTTTTTTCAATTCGGAGGAAGAATAATGTTTGAATCTTTCTCGAAGTTTACTCACATTAAATATCTCAAAAATTTTAGTCGTAATGCCGAAAAATGCAAATGGTATTTATTCACTTTTATTCAATAAGATATAATGCGCATCAGGGATGAATTTTTTACTTCAAAGATTGAAAAAAACATCACTTTTTACTGCAGAAATAATGTGTTTACTAATGTAAACAAAGTTTCTCTGGTTATACTACAGCGTTCTCTTGCGGGCAAGTCGGCGCCTTTGATCTTTTGAGAAATGACTGAGCCTGATAAGACGCGTATCCAGTGAAGCCTTGTTTAAAAACAATAATTGATAATGACAACGAGTAAGCAAACGAGAAATTTGCACCACCAAATAAACTATAGGCGGCGCTACAACCACAGTTTAATGGCAGCTGAAAAGGCAAAACAAACGTACTACAGTGGAGTGGCTTCCTATAAGTGTTCGCACACCTTGAAATTTTGTAGTAAAACCAAAATAACGCAAAACTGAATTCGAATATGAAGTCCAATACTTTTTCACACCATTCCTATGCCATTCTGAATAAAACCTAGATTTTTTTTTTTTTTTTTTTTCAAAATACTGCCAGATTTTATTTTTGAAATTTGTCAAAATATGAAGAGACTGAGAAAAAATACGCCATAAAAAATCATTGTACACTGAAATATTTTCGAATAAATTCATGATTAAAATTATCATGTGTCGTTTTATTATTATTATTATTATTATTATTTTTGCATTGTAATAACACTGTAAAGTCATTTGGCTTTAATTTATTGTTCATTTATTCCCTAATATTCGGCTTATTATTTTTAAATGGCAGGTGTGCGTAAAAAACAACAAACACGATTCGAAATTTGATTTTTTTCCCCTCACAGTAACCGTAAATTGGTTTGAAATGTCTCTAAATTAGTTAATTTATACCATTCTATAATGAAGTTCTTGATAAAATGCTTTAAAGACAAGAATCGGATCGAAAACAAGGTAAGAAAAGGTCAAATGGCAAAGTTAGCAAAGCGTGATCGGAGATTTACAGTTAAAAAATATTATGAAAAATACACATTTGAGTGTTGAAAAACTTTCTGCAGAATTTTAAATGAAACATTTTACGTTTAATTTTCACCTAAAATTGTTCGCTTAGTTCTCTGATTAGCTGGATTAAATGGGACCTTCTTCTTCGTGCGAGAAACAGAAAGCTTACATAAAATAAATGATAAATAAGCTCAAAACGTTTCGGAACCACATCTTACTAATAAATGAAAATAAATTCAAGATTTCGGGTTAAATTGTTGTAAATAGAAGAAAAAATGAGGAATTTAATCTTAAGAGCTTAGTTGAATCAGTTAAACAGGACTTGGAAGTTTGAAATTTTTTGATGAATAGTGAATCATGCTGTTCGTTTCAATATTTTAAAAAACAATTTTAAACTATTAGCCCAAAATTTATTAATTGGAAGCAACTTTTTTTTTGTAATCAAGATGATGATAAGAAGCACACGTTTGCGTTTGGTGCCTCAAAAGTTGTCCTTCCTATAAGCTAAGAAATACCTCCTCAGTTGCCAGATTTAAACTTTATGGAACATATTTGGAGATATCTGGTGGCTAGATTACGAAAATACACCATTGAAACGAAAAGTGAAATAGAAACAGTAAGAATCGAAGTGCGGCTGAACACTTACTCAGAAATAGCACAAACTAGTATGTTGTGGCCATCACGAAACTTTCTTCTATATTTTTCCTTTTTCTGATCCCTCCCCATGCTTGACAAGGAAGCAATATTCCTAACAAAAACAAAATTACACATGCAAAAACTTGACGACCATCCCAATGTCTGAATTATTGCAAAAGCAAAGCAAAGAGCGAAAATTGAAAGTTATATTTAAAGCCTTGCTTCAATTAATTACAAATATTTTATTTGTTAACAAACATAAGATGGCAACAGTTAAAAATTTTAAATCATTGAAATAATATTTCCGATCATTTCCATACAATTAAAATCACGAGAAATACGCAGACGACAATGTATTACGATTTATCTTTCTTATTGTTGCATTAATAAAGCTATTTTTATTCGCTAAAAAAATAATGATAATAAAAATAAATCAGCACCTCTTGGCGCGATTGGCGCCAAAATTGAACCAAAGCCTATTTACATATGGATTCACATATATACCAAATTTCAACCAGAACGTAGCATTACTTCTTGAGATAGGGCACTCACAATGGAAAAAAAGAACGCGCGATTGCGCTACCCCCTTTTTAGCTGTTGACACCAAAATAAAATCAGCTTTTATACCCACTAAGGACTAACTACATGCTGACAAATTTTTCTTTCATTCCGTTCATTATTTCTTGAGATACAGCAGTCACAATTGACAACAAAAAACGTTCTATAGCTCAACCCCCGTTTGAGTTATTGACACCAAAATTGAATCAGCACCTGTTCCTGTTACTGGCAACATATGGACCAAATTTTGTTTGATTCCGCCAGTTACTTCCTGAGGAATAGCAATCACGCGTAACTCAAAAAACGTCCCATTGCTCCATCCCCCTTGGATGAATTCGCGCCAAAAGGCAATGGGCACAAGTTCACATAGGGGCACATATGTGTACCAAATTTCGTTCGATTTCATGCGGTAGTTTTTGCTGTAGAGCGGCCACAAAAAACTGGTCACACACAGACGTGACACACACACACACACACACATACACACACACACACAGACAGACTGACATTTTCCAAAAATAGTCGAAATGGTCTCAGCACACCTCAAAACGTTCCAATCCGTCAAAATTCGAAATTCGAAAATTTGCACGAATCCAATACTTTCTTCTATATATTAGATATAGAAGAAAGTAAAAAAGAAAGAAGAAACAATGAAATATATTAACAGACGTTCAAAAGCTATTGTTGATACTGCATGATTTTCTACTAAATAATAACTTAGTAAGAAGTTAGATTATTGACTAATTTTTTTGACATTTTTTCAAAATGTACGAAGACTTTTGTGAGATCAAGTTTCTGGCACTTTTTGATTATTGATTTCTTAAAAATTAAGTTTTGTTGTGTTATTGAAAATTTTCATGTAGTTTTGTTGAAAATAGATCATAGATCTTATAACTAAATACTCATTCCAAAATATTAATTTTAACGAATGGATAATGGCGTATTTCATCGAAAATCGTAAGTGTACGAACACTTTTGGGAGCCACTGTATAAATTGCTTTTAAGCTTAGTGAATGACAGTAACTTTTGTTCTTATGTATGATACATTTCGTTTTGTTTTGTTTTGTTTTTAATTCTTTTGAAATTAATTTTTTAGGTTTTGTATATATTCTGATCTGTGTTGAAAGAAAGGATAAATCAAAAAGCATTACTACGCGTTAGAAATTAATGTAAATCACAAAGTAAGTTGTTCTCAAGCAGTAATTTACACGATAATGAGTTAGACACTCAGCAATTATTCTTTAGACTTTTACTAATTTTGTTTAAAGTATCAAAAAGCAGCATTTGACCGAAACTTCAACGCAATGGGGTTGTTTCCTTCAGTCAAAAGTAGTCACTGAAATTGATAGAATAAGCACAAAAAAAAAAAAAAAAAAAAAAACCATGGACCCAGAAAATACTTTCATTTTCCCAACAGTTAATTTTTAATTAGTTTTTTAAAATTTCCGATTTTCAAACAAGGCGTGGTCTTGATGATGTCACAAATGATGCTCTTTGGCGCATCTTTCTATCGAGTTTCCACGTTATGATAATCAAGAAGCGAATTAAAATTGCGCTCTACGCTTGCTATCAACCATATCGTTGCCAATACGCGTGAGTAAAGATAAGAATTAAACATTTGTCTGTGAATGGCAACAATGAATGGCATTTCATCATTTGTGATGTCATCGGCAGAAGCTTAAACAATAAAAGCGCACCGATTTAAGTAATTTTTAAAACTATTAAACTTAAACAAATTACTTAAAAAATGGTCAGATCCTATGTTTATATGCATGCTCTTTCAGAAAAAAAACCCTTTAAAATTGTAGAAACGATCCCATTGTGGCAAATCAAGAAATTGTCCAAAAAATTTCGAATTTTTTGTAATCGCTTTGCTCCACCACCTTTTTCGCAGTACCCATCATCGAAACTTAAAAAAAAAATAATAATAATTTGAATTTTGTCATCTTGAATTCAAATTATGTTTTTCGCAATCACGAGTGTGTGTTTGTATGTGTGTGTGTGTGGGGGGGGGGGTATGTGTATGTGTGTAGGCATGTGTGTTTGTGTCTGTGTGCAGTCATGAATGTGTGCGTAGTTGTGTGTATGAGTGTTTGTGTGCGTGGGGGTGGGGTATGTGTATGTGTGTGTGTGTGTAAGCATATGTGCTTGTGTCTGTGTGCAGGCATGAATGTGTGGGCAGTTGTGTGTATTTGTGTGAATGTGTACGTGTCTGTATGCATGTGTGTGTATGTGTTTGCGTATGTGTGTAGGGGTATGTGTGTGTATGGTGGTGTTTGTGTGTGTATGTGTTTGTGTGTGTATGTGTTTGTGTGTGTATGTGTTTGTGTGTATGTGTTTGTGTGTGTATGTGTTTGTGTGTGTATGTGTTTGTGTGTGTTGGTGCGTGTATGTATGCGTGTGTGTGTAGGATATGGACGCAACCTGGAGATGGTTTTCGCTAGAGGAGCAGCATCGTGAGGCCGGCCGACGCGACGGGTGGTGCTGGCAGAGGGTGGCGCCGCGCCGGTGGGAAAAATGATAGCACGCCAAAAACAGTCAAATGAAAGCAATCGTGATTGCTCAAAAAAAATACGATTCTTCTGGCCCACCCTATTTACAACGCAAACAAACTATAGCGGGCACTGCAGCCACCGTCTAATGGCAGATAAAAAAGGTAAAACAAACGCATGCCGTAGCGTAGAAAGTGCTAATAAGCCTAGTAATTTTTGTTTGTATGCATGATTTTTTTTTCTTTATTCTTTTTAAATTATTTTTTAAGTCTTGTGGATATTCCGGCCCACGTAGAAAGAAATAAGAATTCAAGAAGCATTGCAAAACGTCAGAAATCAATGCAAATTACGTAGTTCATAGTACTAGGCAACCATTTCCACGATATTGTATTCGATGTTTATCAATTCTTGATGGAACTACATTTTCATTGCGGCCTTAAGACTGACAAGAGTAACAAATAATGCTAGATAATTTAATTATATGACATTACGAATTATTATCAAAAGAAGAAAATGATACTTCTTTGCCTTGCTTGGCTAGCGCTAATTGTTTTGCATTTGTAGCTGAGTTATTTTTTTTTTTTTTTTTTCAAATTGCCGAATCGGTTGATTTTAAACTTTTCTGTTCTGTATGTTTCTAATTTCTGAATTATGATTTAATTCTCTCATACTATGCAAATCATCAATTAAATTATCACGGATACATGGTGGTAGTTTTCTTTTTAATTGATCTATCATTATTTGTTTTAGCCTATCGAATTCTGTAATCTTTCTACCATTTCATTCCACTCATGATTTATACATATAATAAAATAAGATGTTTGTGTGTGTGTGTGTGTGTGGCGCGCATCCCGAGAAAACGGTAAGGCCTAGAAAGATGAAATTTGGTATACAGGTGCAATTTTTGCTGAAGATGTGCACCTCGGGCTTCGATTTTTGATATTTTAATTAGAAAAAAAAGTTATTCAATGTTTTATGTGTTTTTTTGCACTTTTTACCTCACAGACCCCGAACCAATCGTACCACACAAATATTTTTTGCACTATAAAGTAGGAGATTTAATTTTAAATATGATGAATGAAAAAATTTTGAAGATAGAGCAATTTTTGTATTTTTTATAAATTTTTCAAAAAACCTTTAATTTGCATTTTTCCTGGGTTTTGTTTTTTTTTAAATATCATCCTGCGAGAAGTATCAAAGCCCCATTTCTAAAATTTAAGTTGGTAATAGTAAAACCATTTCGCCCTCTTCAGAAGAAAAAAGTTCTTAAAAATACGCAATAGTTTTTTTTAAAACAATTTTTTAATGCTGAACCCATTATGTCTTTACATGCATCGGTCGAAAAAAGCGTTCTTCAATCTTTTATGCCTCTGACGTCACTACTTGGATTTCGATTCGGTATTTACGATGGAATCTTAATCGCAAACAATGTTTATCTTTTGTTTTTACTATACAGCTTACTTCTACATTTTATGACGTGATGACCACGTGTTTTCCGGCAGAGCTAGCTTTTTTTTTCTTTCCTTTTTTTTTTGTTTTATTTAGGGATTGCATTTATTTCTTTTTCCGTTCCCCCCCCCCCCAAGCTGGAACGTTTTGCTGTATATATATATATATATATTACGTTACATTTCATAGTTATGCACAATTAATTCAATAATAACAGAGATTTTTTTTTCTTTATCAAACGCTACTTTTTGCACACTATGGGGAATTTTGAAGATAACTTTTTTTCTTTTTTTGCTCTACTTAAATAAAAAAAAAGGTGTTTTTTTTGAGTGATCTTTGTTTTTATTTGGAAATGGGCGGGGAGGTTAAAATAAATAGAGATGGATAAGAAAATTTAGAGATAGATCGTAAAGGTAGATAGCCGCCGAAGGCGGCAATCTTGGCATAAAAATGTGAATGGCACAACAAAAGATAGAGATATGTTGATTAATACTGCTGTCAAATTTATTTAAACAGCCGCCGAAGGTGGCAAACTTGAAGTAAAAATTTAAATGACAAGTTAGCCATTAACAGCTGCCGTAGGTGGCTGCTTGCATAGAAAGGCGAATGGCGTAATAAAGCGGACCGGCTGGTCGCCGCAGGCGGCTAGTGAAAAATAAAAATGGTTTAACTGAGATGTGAAATCTTGCAAGAGTTCTTTGCTCGCACAATACTAAAACTATCAACCTAAACCAAGTTTTCGTGAAACTCTTCTGCTGAGAATGAAAGCAATAAAGTAAAGTTGGCGCACTATTTTGGCGATGAAAATTCTCGGCTTTTGTTTTGCTAGTTCAAATTTCTTTCTCGGTTAAACATTTTTCATTTCGTTCTACGATAATATATTCAAGAAAATATTTTGCATGCTGTCCATTCCAACTAAATGCTGCAGTAAAATAAGGTTAGTTAAATTAATTATTTTTAAACTAGGCGTATATGAAAGCACGAATTCTTCTGCTAATGTTATTAAATCCTTCTTTCGAGCTTAAGAAAAAAAACCGTATTCTTACAAATTCACACAAAACAATAAAAAATGTTACCTGGTATAACGTTATCCTCTTAAAAAAAAAAAAAGCTTCGAACAGACGAGCATATTTGTTGTTAATTTCATGCAAATGCAAAGTTTGTTAATCCAGAGTTTTCTTTTGTTTACGCTTTCGCCATTTAAGACAATCAACTCACTTTTTAGAGGAAAATGATGAAAACTAACATTATTTTGAGAAGCTCGAGAATACCATTACGGGACGAAACAATTTCTGTTGCTGAAAGCAATCTAAGACACATCGTATGCGTTAATAAATACTCGTAACAAACTGCCTATGTTTACCAACAGACACACGTGGAACGCAATGTTTTATCTTTTTCTTTAATTTTGTTAATCAATGCAAGGGAGCGAATTCGAGCGATTTGTTACGCTTATTATCAAATTCATTATCATTCATTTGTATAATAATATTGAAATGTAAAAAGGTTAAATAAACAATACTTTTGCAACAGAAATTGAGAAATAGTAGCTGGAATTCTGTTTTGATTCTCTAAATTTAGAGTTTTGAATTTGTTTTGTAAAACAAGTGCTTTCGTAAGGTTTATGCTTGTTTGGCATGTAAAAATATTGTTTTCAATTCAGATTTATAATTAATTTTTTGGTATTTAAGGCAAGGCTAAAAAATTTAGGTAAAATTATGAAAGATGTGTTTAGGTTTGTTTATTGTTATACCTTATTTCAGCATTAAATGAACAGTTCATTTCTGCTTATTCTCTTCCTGTAATTATCCAGAACCCCCCCCCCTCTCAAGAAGAGATTTTTCTCTCCACTTAAACTACAGGACAGAATTTGAATAACTGCAAATAGCTCCAATTTTGGAAGGGATTGGTAGCAACTGTTATCTTAGTCCACTTCTGACTGTTAATGCACCTGTTCTGTTTCTGACTGAGTTCTGGAAGCATTTTTCAGGATGTTAGAACATAAGTCGTGTTCATCCATCCATGATATGGGGTAATGAATAGAATAACACTCTATATGAAATAATCTGAACAAAAAATTCAATTTATTTCAATCAAGGGAGTTTTTTTTCATAAAAATTCACTTCACGAATAGTATAAGAGAAAATAAGTTACAAGCACTAGTATATTTTGCCCTGTCGAATCGAAACTCCCTGATTGAGTAGATGGGAGTAAAGCCTATAACAAAATTTATTTTCTTTATGTTTATAAGTGACTGAAAACTTTGATTAAACTAATGTTTTGCCCATAATTATTAATTTTAGGAAATAATAAAATAATAATTGGAGTAAGGAATTTTTAAAAATTTGGTAATAATAACCACATTTTGAACATCTAAATATTTTGACTTTACGTTGCATTTCAGAAAACACAAAGATTAATCTTTGCCTATTTTGTTACTTAAGTAGTTATTTATAATAATGTTTTGACCCAAAATCTATAAAACCTACAAATCCTGTTTCGGTACCCTGAAAATTATTTTGATTGCCTGGTTGAGAAAAATGTCTTCGTTTCCTCTTTTTTTTCTCGTGTAAAAATGTTGGAAACTCTGTGTTTGAAATCAAGTTTACAGATGTAACAACACCAAAAAATAAATTGAACATTAGACTTTGGTTGTAATCTTTATGTGGTAATGACCTGAAGACTTAGTATGGAATGAATGAGTTTTCTTCATGCTAAGTTGTATTTAAAATCTCTCTCAAAATTAAATGTAAACATTGCTTTTCCACGAAAATTGAAAAGAAGTACAAGTCCTCTAATGGTGCTGTGAATGATTTTTTTCTTTGTAATATTATTTTGATGTGAAAATAGTGTTCAAAATTTAAGTAATGGATGTATGATGCAGAGAAATAAATAAATAACTATAGATACATTTGTTTCTTATTCATATGAGTTGAAAATAAGTAATGTTTAAAATTACACCCTACATCAAATTAATCATTTTAAATTTTATTCAAATTAATATTTTAATCATGAGTGCCTACTGAACCACTAAAATATTTAGAGATTCTGGGTATTTTTTCTTTTTTTTGGGGGGGGGGGGGGGGTTACCTCGTTTTAACCATCTACCTATTTCTAGTATTAAGCTTTCAAATTTTCCTTTTCATATTTATCTTTCAAATTTTTAATTTAATGTTTAACTTAATCACATTTAAATCAGAAAATTGTACAGGGTAAACTTAAACATGCAATTTTTTTAATAGCAAACCATTTTATTGGTAATATTGCTTTTTAGATGGTTACAGGAAATATTTTTAGATTTAAAACTCTTTATAACGCTTGCCTTTCCGAAACAAAAACAAGCAATTTCTAATGTGCATTATCTGTCGTTCATTTATTTATTTTCATTTTCTTACCTTTTTTTTATCTCTTCATTTATTTTGCATCAATTAAATGCTAATACATAGAGGTGAGAATTCACAGGCTGCGAACCCCCCCCCCCCACAAAAAAAAAATAAATAAAAATTATCACAAGAAAAATGTTGGCAGATTTAAATGGATATATTTTTGCTGAAATTAAAAAATAATAAATTAATCCTTAGTTTTAACTGTAAAAGGCATGTGACAGCAAAGTTGCACTTTTTAAAGATTAGCCCAATAGTGACTGAAGTTTTTAATTAAACTAATGTTTTGTTAACAGTTATGGGAAACGACACTTTGAAGTGAGAATTTTTAAACATTTTGTAATAATAAACACATTTTGTACATCAACTTTTTTGAAGTTACGTTTTATTTCAGAAAACACTAAGACTGTTTTGCTACATAAATGTAATAGTCACGAACATTTAATTTTAAATCCTGCCTTGGTACTCTGGTTTTGATTGCTTCATTAAAAAAATGCATTTTTTTTCGGATGAAAATGCTGGAAATTATGTGTTTTAAATAAAGTTTATAGATATAATAACACCAAAAAATAAATTGAACAACAGAGATCTATGGTGTTTACAACAACAACAAGATTACAACAATAAGATCATGCTATTGATCTGAAGACTTAGCATGAAATAAATGAGTTTTCCTCATGCTAAATTGTTTTTAATTTTTAGTTTTTGCTTTCTCATAAAAATTCAAAATAAGTACAAGTCCTTTTTTGGTGCTCTGAATTGTTTTAATTTTGTTTCATTAAAAAAATGTCTACTACCTAACTACCTTTCTTTCTAGTATTGTTTAGGTATAAAAATGTTGTTGAAACTTTTAAGCAATAGTGTACTTTCAAGAAATAAATATAAAACAATGGAGATATCTGTTTCTTATGCATATACGAATGTTGAAAAAATATAATGTGTCAAAATACATGTGTCCCCCCCCCCCTTAACTTCCCAATTTATTTCCCAATATTTCTATCTGCATCTAGTTAATTAATATAATTTCAGTTTTCAACTTTATACAAATTAATCTTTTAACTAGGTGTGCCCACTAAACCATTGAAATATTCGGAGGTTCTTAATCTCTTTTTTGGAGTGGGGGGGGGGGGGAGCGAGATAGGATCCCCGCAGCGTGGGGTGGCCCACATCTTAAAGAGTCCAACAGCCTATGAAATTGAAGAAAAAAAATTGAAAAAAAAACCTAGCACTAAGACTTATTTAACATTACAAACATACACTGATCACCTCTGGGGAGGGGCCATACAGATTTTGTTGCAGGGAGGCCCAAAATGTGTAGATCCAGGCCTGGATAGGGTACCTTGTTTTAAGCTTTTTACATATGTCTAGTGTTACTCTTTCAAACTTTCCTTTGCATATACATGGGTGCCATACCCCTAACAGCACCCCCCCCCCGTAGGTGGCCATCCCAGGCATATATTTCCCTTCGGAATTTTTAAGCTAATGCTAAACCTCGTTCCATTTAAATCAGAAAATTGTATTTTTTCCCTTTATAGAAAAAAAAATTCAATAAGTAATGCTTTTGATGTCAATATAAGAAATATTTCTAAGTTCAAAAATATTTATAAAGCTTAATTTAATATAGCAAAAACAAGCAATTTTTTTATGTTCGTTATTTGTTGCCAATTTATTTATTTTCATTTTCTTAATCAGTTTTTATTCCTTCATTCATTTTGAAACAATTAAAACTAATATAATTTTCATTGTCTCGGAATCTTTTGATTAAATTAAAATTAATAGTATTAAAGAGAATAAGGTTTAAGAGAAAAAATCTGCTTTTAATTCTGCTAACACAGGGCCATTTTGTCTTTTTTTAATGTTTGAATCTAAATCGAGCGTTTCATTTTTTGACAGCATGCATTTTCGAATCAGCGTGATTATATCCTTCAGAACCACTGATCTCGTTTCAGCCACTCTTCCCGCTCCCACTTGTGACTATTTTTTATAAAGGAAAAGCGAAAGCGAACAAAGAGCAAATCTTGCAGCTCGGCGGCAACCCTATTTTCCCCTAGAAATCGGTTGCGCTTTCCGAACGTAGCTGTTGTTGCAATGACGTAACGTGAACAGCGAAATGCTCATTTTATGACTCCAGTCAGAATTACACTCTACATTTATATGCTTATTTTGAAACTTCTCAACTCTACTGGTTTTAATATTTGGTGTCTCAAATTTTAAAATTGTCTTTAATATGTATTTTAAATATCTTCGGGCTTTACATTTTTATTTATTTATTTCCCATTTAAATACGTAAATACAGTTTTGCTATGTTTAAATAATAATTAATTTACTCGTGTTCAAGTATGCATCCATCAGAGAAAGAAGTGCGATTTGCGTGGAAACTTGTGGCTCAGTTTGTTAGTTGGGATTTCTGTCGATATGTTTGTCAACAAAGCAATAACGATGAACCTGAAACTGATGTCTTGACTTTTCTACGAAGTAAGTGAATAGCATTCAATCGACGCGGTCACGTTCTGTATTAGCTAAAAATAAAATTGGAAATTTATATTTTTGTAGTTCCTTTGAATTCATTGTTGATCCCTTTTGGTGGTTCTTTGATGATCAATAAGTAATTGCATAAAAAAATTTCCCAAAGTCGTTACAGGATTTGTGCGATGCTTATAGTGATGTGGATCGGGTAAATACCCAGTGGGTAGGTAAATATTTTTTGGGTATTTACCCGGGTATTTACCCAAGGCCTGGGTAAATACCCAAAAACTGGATATTTTACAAAAAAATGCAAAAAGTGAGTCTGAAATTTTTTTTAAAATCTAAATATGAAATAATTGGTAAAACTGATACATACATTATGTATCACACAGTTTATAATATTTTTTATTGGAAGACTTGATGAAATTATGAAAGAAACATATCGTAAACCAAAAAAGAATCTTTCTTTTCAATGTCATAATTGGAGCAATTCAATGATGAACTTCAGGATTTCAAAATCACAATCTAGGTTAGTCATATCCAAAGTGAAAAAAAAAAAAAGGAAGCATGAGGGATGCTTGGAAGAATTTACTGAGAAGTTATTAAGACTATGATGTTATTTATTTATTTATATTATTGCTGTTTAAGTGATAATGTGGCAAATATAGAAACAGTTTTCACATTAATAAGCAAAAATAAAAATCAAAATATTGTTTTCCATTGCCTTGCTCATTTGCATTTGCTCCCCGATACTTCATGATGAAAATTTATTTGAACTATTTTTAATACACGCAATTAGTGATGTAGGGTGGGAAGGTATATATTTTTTTGGGTATTTCCTCTCAAGGTAAATCCCCTAGTAATTGCACATTTTGCCAAAAAAAAAAAAAAAAAATTAGGTGGTATCCAAAGATGATGATTTTCTTTTTAAAACATAAACTGTAAAATGAAAGATTAAAAATATAAAAATTATTATATTATAATTTTTTTTTAATTAAAGGTGTAATGAAATCTTATTAAAAAAAACTGTCGGAATTTGGAATGAACTATTCTAAAACTTATATAGGATGGCAGGATAATTTATTTTTGTAAGGGGTAAAGCAAAGGGATTTAAGTTTAATTTTGTCACATGGGGTGGCGCTAGCGCAACTTATCATCTTCGATTTTTCATAATATCATGCTACTAGTAAGCTTTGGCTTTGATTTGTGATCAGTTTGTCCAAAGCCTCCTAAATACTAAATGCCTATCACGTTTGCTTTAAAAGTGATCCTAAGCCGGTACACAGACAACGCTACCTGACGGCAATACATGAATGGTGTTGGTATGACGATGGATCCAAACAATTCAAATCAAATTGTTAATTGGTTAATTTTAAAATTTAAATTCAGAAGTTAACCAATTGTTTTCTCCGCTTTTAATTTCTAATGCTTTCGACCTTCGATAGTTGGCAGTAGCCAGAAGACCGAAATTATGCTTTCTGGGATCATTTTGCTCTATGTTAAAAGAGAGAATGCGATAGGCATTTAGTACTTAGGAGGCATTACTTTGTCACTCACTTTGTATTTGTACTGGTAAAACTTTAAATTTTGCTTTAAAAAGTGAAAAACAAAAAAGAAAGATGGGGATATTGATTAGGCATATCCAACGCATTTAATGTGAATATCATATTAGATTTCTAAGTTGTTTCACACAATAATTCTTAAAATATGTGATCAAAATATAATTTTTGGGCAAAAATTTATTGTTTTGTATATGGTTGGTTATACATATACATAGTGGAATACAGACAGAAAAGTATTTTAGTTGAATATAACTTTTTTAAATAAATACCCGGGTAAATACCCATTTTGGGTATTTACCCGGGTATATACCCTGGGTATTTACCCCTAAAAATAAATACCCAGGTATTTTACATCACTAGATGCTTACAAAGTGCTTAATTTTCGTTTCTTAGGGTAGGGGGGAGGTGGAGCATTGTCGAAGTTTTTTAACAGTAGAATTCGGTGTTCTTCGAAAACGGCTGGGGTCATTTTGATCCTCTGAGATTAAATCTGCACAATTCCCTGCTTACTGTTTTTTTCTTTTGTGTGTGTGTGAAAATTAGTTAAAAATTATATTTATAAAAAATACAGTTCATGTAAGAATATAGAGATTTTAATTATATGTAATGAAGTATTTAAAAATAGTTTAAAATGCCCTTGAAATAAAAAAAAAACAACAGTTGCATTTCTGAAGGCAGCAGCTAATGCTCTCTTTTGTGTACAAAGACATTATGAATAACTTCAAATTCTTGCAGTGATATGTTCCAAGAGGCATTTTTGAGTTTTTACTCTGTTTCAGCACCAGTAAATATATCTTGATTTTTTTTTAAAGGTTACAAAATGATGCCTTCCCAAGCTTCTAGGTCTTTTTTCTTAACCCTATTGTTCGGTTTTAAAAAAATACAATTTTTTAAAAACCTTTTTAAAATTGCACAGCACACATGTATTCATTGTGAGTAATAAACTTCTTTCTGAAAAAATTTACAGAAAGAGTTCTTGGAAATTTTTATTTGGATTTGATAGAAGAAGAATTTATCTAACAGAAAACTCAAAAAATAAGTAAATTTTAATAATAACAAAAAAATTATAGTACTTTTAGTTGCGCGGGGTAAAATGGGTAGGTATAGCCAATGTTTTCGAGTTTGAGACATTAAATGCATGAAGATTAACAAGCTTAAATTATCTTTGCAAGACAGCTGTTAGATATTGTTCATGTTTTAAACTAAAAGTATGTTTTGTAAAAGTTTTATTAATAAGTACCCTGTATTTATTTGTTCCATTTATTATTTTAACTACTATAACTTATGCCAATTAGTACTTAAAGGTATTATATTTTTTGATTATTATTGATAGTTTATGATTACTGTAGGTTGGTAATTTACTGTAGCTTTACTATTATATACATTTACATTATAAGACATATTAAGTATTGATAGCAAATATGTTCTTTTTAATTTCCTTTTAAAACCAACCATGCCCAGAACATAATCTGCGTACAACCTTCAACCTCACACACAATCACAACAGAATCCTTATGCCTCATTGCAAAGTTGTACTGAAAAAACTAAATTCTCCTGCTGTACCTCTAGCATAAATGTGTACCTCTTTGTCCGCAGCCATTTTCAAGCACTGAAAAGGCTATGAAAAATTTACAAAAGAAATGCAAGAGTGGGAAACACAGGTGGGAGAAGTTTTTACTACACAGCAAGTGGCTGCAAGATTGTATACAAAACAGGCAAGAAACACAAAAAAAGAATAAGAAAAATAAATGTACAATTAATATAAAAAGGACATTAACAATAATTGATAAAACAGTCAATGAAGTAGACGTGAAAACAAGAGGTTCTCCCAGTAGTTAAACCCAGCCATTAGCGAATGGATCGTTGTTGAATTTGTGGAAGAAGTCGATTCACTACGAGTAATTCATAGGTTTAATCATTGAAATCTTAGCTAAAGCTAAATAATATACTGAGAAGTTTGCTACAAAATCATCTGCCAGATTATCTTCTATGCTCCGCAAGAAAGATGACATTAATTATATGCAGGCATCACAAGTTATAAAAATACTACTTCAACCAAATCACAAGTCTTTGCTAATACACTTCTTGTTCATAAATTTAGTTCAGTAAACATTTTTTGTGGTTGTTTTGGATTAAAGTTTTATCCTCCAATTCAATTAAACTCAATTTTCTTTTATTTTCTCCATTAGTATCAGTGTAGTTCAACTTTAAACAGTATATACCCATTTTACCCCGAAGTGCGGGATAAAATGGGTATACCCCTTTACACTAAATTTAAAGCAAAAAGTAAACACAAACTATGTTCAAATTAGACCTAAGATACACAATGTATAGAATATTGAACAAAAGCATGATTATATTTCATGGTATTTCTGCTATGGGCAGACCCCAAAGAGTTCCTATTTTTCCTACTTTTTAGAGCTCTGCTCCTTATTTTCCTACTTTTTCCTTTTTTTTCCTACTTTTTCTTTCTTTAGTATAGCACTTCTAATTGTGCATTGATTCTTAATTTTACAATGCCGCGCCGATAATTTTCTGCATGTTTTGATTTTGAAAAGTAAAAGGAACAAAGGGATCCTTAGCTTTTAATTGAATGACTATAATAATTTCTGGAAGGAATGCTACGGCGTTTGTGTGTTTAAAAGTTAAATTTTCGTAAGTGACTTTTTTTGACATCCGATGTTTATGATCGATTTTTCTTTTTATCGCCCTGACTTCAGTCCTACTGTATTAATGAAACTAAAAAAAAAGATACTGGCACATTCTGATGCAATTATATATTATTTACCCATCAATTAGAAGCTTTAATTAAAGTAAACGGCCGACTGTTCAAAAAATGCGGGAAAAAACAAATTTCCTATTCGCCAATTTTTTGTATGATTACAAGTGAAATTGAGCTCTATTTAAACAGAAAGGCAATGTAAAACCTTAAAAGGACATAAGGAAGCAAAAAATAAAAACTTGTATACTGTACATATTTTATTGATGTTAGTACAACATAAAAGCGACATCTAACAGAAATTCGCAAAAAACGGACCACTTCAAAAATAATCACGGAAACTTTTTACGTACATAAATATGATTATTGTTCATTCTAAATCGTAAACATGATTATAAAATTTCATTTTCTTTCCTTGCAAAGAGTGTATTTGCAAAAAAAAAAAAGCAGCAAAACCTGGATGGGCAAAGTGTTTCCGATTTTTGGAGAAGAATCGGAAATTAATTTAAATGCAATCTTTTGTTTTTATTTCTTCACATTTTTTAAAGTTGGGGGATAGAGCTACAAACTGATATGCTTTTTTTTTCTTTTTAATGGGTATTTTCTACTCTGATATATCATCCATATCGAAGAGTTGCTCATCATTTTTATGTGCTGTGTTTCTTTCAATGTGACATTTCTGAGCATTTAAAATTTTTTTGACAGACTCTTACTCTTTTCGGGGTGCGGCAATTATGCCGATGCGGCGTATCTACTGTAAGTTATTGTACTTATTGCGCCTGATCAAAGGGAGGGAGGGAGAAAGAGATATATGCAGGCATTGGATGCCATGTGCTTCCCCCCCTCACTCTCAATTTCGTGAACAATTTCCGAATGAATATTTTTATTGTATGGTGAGGATTGAGATAAACTATTTGCCTTCCCTTTTATGCACATAGAAACATTATTAACTGATCATTTGTCTTTGATGAAAATGTTATGTTTACCATGCATGGATGTTTCCTTTTATTTTCGTGACAAAAAATGTTGGAACAAGGAGGTAAAAATCATCAAACCATTAAAACAATATTCGTTTTTATTGCTTGATTAAAATTAGAGCTGACTCATCACTTTGATTACCTCCCCCGAAGTCTCCCCCCCCCCCGGAGGTTGCTAGCGAAGGATGTGAAGGATGTATCGGATGTATACTGAATGCAAATTTTATCTGCAAACAAAAAAAAAAAAAAAACGCACAAACATGTATAGCTAAGCATTAATTTTCCAAAGCCAGGGAGGGGAGAAATTGACCCCCATAAATGACGTGCCTGAAACAAAAATGTATGTTGAATGCTAAAAATACATAACATAGTACAAACCCTTTAGTTGACTTATTTCGTTATTTATTTAGTTTAATTATTTTGTTATAAATTTTATGTCCCATATTTAAGAACACATTTATTTTAGTTCTGAATTTTCAGTCTTTTCCTTTTTTTTTTTTTTCAAATTCAAACATCTGCCTCTGATTATGCAAGAATGCATGTCAACTGCTGATTATTTTTGACTAAAACTAATTTAATATTTGCTTTGCTTTTGTATCATAGTTTATGATAACAGGAGCTGAAAGTGATAGTATTTTTAAATGATAACTGGATGCTCTTGAAGGAATGTTTTCGTTTTTGACAAAACAAATCTGAAAGAAAAATGGTTTTATTGAACCAAAATAGGAGTTTTTATTATTATTATTATTTATTTATTTATTTATTATTTTTTTGCGATCGCTATATTGCATTTTATTCTTTCACACTTAAAAATTTAATTACTGTATTGGTGAAAGGTGTTTCTTTGTTTCGATTTTATTTTCATATTTTTGTAATTACTATCTTTGTTTCCACTAGTTTATTTTCCATGCTAATGATTGTCAGTTGTCTTGACGTGCGTGTAGTCCTATCTTTTCCTATTTTTTCCTACTTTTTTTAAGCGATTTTTTTCCTACTTTTTTATTTTTTGATTCCTTATTTCCTACTTTTTACCCTCAAAAAACCACTTCGGGGTCTGTATGGGTCATTGAAATTAAAAAAGCTATTTTTATATACCCATTTTACCCCGGGTGACCCTATCTTTTTTTTTTTTGTATCGTCAAAAGTGAGTACACTCGAGCCATATACTTGTTCTGTACTGTATGCCATTACATTGGGGGGATGGGAAAATATTATCAATGTTCATTATTTTTAATGAAAGACTATTTCTTAGCTTTCATATCTGTCATAATCCATGTGTTTTGCTTCTGGTTTTTGATTGTAATCAGAAACGATGACAAATAATGCTAGTAATTATAAAGTTAAAATACTTTCTCTTTTCAATTGTTGCAAAAACAATGAAGAAATCAATAAATAAATTGTCAATAAATTTAATAAATTAATTTGAAGGGTGAACTTAAGCAAGAATATATTTGTAGGCGGTTTAAAAATTTTTTTTTTTCATTAAAATTTCAAAATTGCTTTTTACTTGTAACAGGGGAGGCGAAAAAATAGGACGCAACAGGGGACGTGAGGTCTCAGAGATCGCTCTATTTACTTTTTTTTTAAATCGTGTAATTAAGATACGTTCCTCTAATTTTTCTTAGATGTTCATTGAACTTTTATTAGGATGGGGAAAAAATACTTTTGAATTAGAGGATATACCTTTTCTGAGAAAATTTTGCTAGAGTCTTAAGATTGTTGGAGAAAATCATATGCTGCAGTAAACTGCTTTAACTATCTACTCATAATAAAAAGGAATCTATTATTTATTAATGATTTTGTTTTGGTTCTTTAATGTGTACAAAACATTTTAGTACCAGAAAATTGATTATATCATAGAAGTGTAGACTGGTATTTTTCTTAAGTAGCCAGTGGCTACTAACACCAAACACTTTGGTAGCCACTTCAAATTTTTGGTAGCCAAACACACACACGTTTCTCTCTCTATGTAATTTATATACATAACGGTTAAAAATCTTTACCCTACCTAATAAAAATGAGTACCAGTCATTATTTTCTTTTTCTCATTGAAGAAATTAGAGTATGATTTGGATTGAAATATGTTGCCAATATCAAATGCTAATTAAAATTTCAGTTTACAGATCCATTCAATATAAAACATGATATATTAGTGCAGTATACAAAGTTTAAAGCTACTTAGTAATCTTTTTGGAAAATATTCTGCAGTAATTCGTAAGGGCAGAAAAAGCTCTTCTGCCCTTATATAGAAGTTTGGTAAGACCTCATTTGGAGTATGCTGTTCAGTTTTGGTCTCCTTATCTTAAGAAAGATATTAATGTATTGGAAAGGGTTCAAAGGCGGAATATATTGAATAGATCTGTAAGCTAAAATTTTAATTAGCATTTGATATTAGCAATATATTTCAATCCAAATCATACTCTAATTTCTTCAATGAGAAAAAGAAAATAATGACTGGTACTCATTTTTATTGGGAAGGGTAAAGATTTTTAACTTACATGTATATAAATTACACAGAGAGAGATACGTGTGTGTGTTTGGCTACCAAAAATTTGAAGTGGCTACAAGACTAATAAATGGACTTTCTCATTTAGACTATGATTCCAGGCTTAGAAGGCTAAAAATGTACGGTCTTGAGCAAAGAAGAGACGGAGGGGACATGATTCAGTTGTTTAAATTTATTAAAATGAAAGATGTTACGGGGCTAAAGTTTAGCACTGAAAAAAGGACAAGGGGTCAATGTTTTAAGTTATTTAAATCTCAGGCTAACATGTATATTAGGAAAAATTATTATTTTAGCAGGATAGTGGAACCTTGGAACAGCTTACCGGAAGAGGTGGTAATGAGCAAGGGAGTAGATAGTTTTAAGAGGGCCAAAGATCTTCACTGGGAATTGTAAATTGACTAGGACCAGTCTAGCTGGGCCCAGAGCCTGTTGCTGGTCGTCACTTTTGTATTTGTATATTTGTATAAGTAGGGCTGGGCGATATCAGAATTTTAATACCGCTATATATCGCTCTCAAAATGTCAATATATTTAGGTTGTTAAATTCAGCATTTTATGGGGGGACGGGGGGACTGCAAAGCCTATTACATAGGTATCTGCAACAGAGAAAAGCTATGGGCTATCTTGGTGAATAAATATTTTAGCAATTTATTCTAATAATATAGCTAGAGCAAGTATTCTCATGTGTTTTATGTCAGGGGGGAGGGGAGGGATCATGAGGCAGATTATTCCACAGAAACGTTTGGAAAAATTACTTTAGAAGAATTTAAGTCTTGGACATCTTGAAAAGAAAATTTTCTATCGGTTTATTCGAATAATAATAGCTAAAGCAGGTGTGCTCATTGGGGGGGGGGGGGGGGGGGGCGCTTGATGCTGGAGTGTACAATTGAAATTATCAGAGAAGTTATTTTAAAAGGAGTTTAGTCTCTTCAATAAAGGTGGCATTTTGAGATAAACTTGAGGGGGAGGGGGATTTATGCAAATTATAATAGCAATATATAAGAATAATGACAGCCCTTGCAGGGGGGGGGAGGTCATGACGCAGACAATACCTTTAAATTTTTTACAGAAAGATCAATTAAAAAGATAGTGGCGTGTTTCATTTGTTTAAGGGGAGGGGGGCGTTGTTGCCGCACTTGGGGAGGGATATTGGCACCCCAGCTCATCACATACATTATAAGATTTTCAACACAGAAAAGTCATCGAACATCTTGATAAGCAAATGTTCCAGCTATTTAGATGAATAATAAATCCTAGAGCAGGGTACCCATTCGGTGAGGGGGGGGGGGGAGAGCCTTGTAGTTGACTATGCCATTGAAATTATCAGGGAACTTATTTTAAAAGTATTTTAGTCTCTTAAGTAGGGACACTTGTTTTTTGGGGGGAGGTAGCTCGATAAAATTAAAAATGACGGGGGCCGTCGCACTTATTGGGATTGGCAGCCCTAGCATTATGATCTATATATCTGCAATAGAGAAAAACCCACGAAAATCTTGAAATGTAAATGTTTCATCAATTTATTCTATTGATAAAACTGGGGTGCTCATTTGAAGAGAGGGGGGGGGGGAGGCAAACAATACCACTGAAACTCTTAGAGGAGTTATTTTTAAAGGATTTCTGACTCTTCACTGGAGGAGTCCGGTTTTTTTTCAGGGGGGATGACGCTCGGTACAATTGATGGTGTCGTTGCAGTTGGGGGGATGTGTTTCCCTAACTATGTTATTTATGTATTGAGATCTGCAATAGAGGGAAGCCATCGGACATTTTGAAAACTAAATATTATAGTAGTTTATTCCAATAATAATTGCTGAAGCAGGGATATGCCCCTGGGGGCGGGGGGCATGAGGCAGACTATGTAACTGAAAGAATCAGAAATGTTATTTCAAAACAATTTAGCCTCTTTTTTTGAGTGTCCTGTTTTTTTTTGGGGGGGGGGGGACTTGATAAAATCGAGGGGGGGACAACACACTTGGGAATAATTAACACTTTTAGCTACATGATCTGCAGTAGAGAAAAGTCATCGTAAATCTTGATCTGTAAATATTTCAGTAATTTATTTTAATAATAGGGGTGCATGAGACAGACTTTACCACTGAAATAATTGATGAAGCTTTTTTAAACGGATTTTAGTCTCTTTAATGAGAGGTCATGTTTATTTTCAAGGGGGGGGGAGCTTAATTGAGGAGGTCATCTTTGAGGAGAGGGGGGCACTTGAACATATATCTATGCATATCAAGATATATGCAATTGATAAAAGCCCTCAGTAAGTAATATTTCTGTAATTTGTTCAAAATATTCGCTACAACATCCCTCTCCCCGCTCATGTGGTGAGGGGGTCGCAAGCACGAACCAAATTGTTGAAATTTTACAAACGTTACTTGAAAATTGTCAAGTCTTTGTGAAACAGACCTCATTATTGGGGAATAACATTTTTAGGGGGGGGGGAGGTGACATGTAAGCTTCGGGGAGGGGGGTAACTCCCATATTTAAATCATCTGCACATTAAAATTCCTCTCTTAAAACATAATTTGCAAAAACCATACAAGTTCAGAAATGCAACTTTATTCTCGGTTTTCTATGGCAGTCGATGTTTCGCAGAGAACGGGAAATCCTAATATATGCTATCCCAATTCCGCAACCCATGTTTGATAAGTCATATCAAATGAAATATCGGATCTTGAACGAAAAAGATATAATCGTGCTTGTTTCGATACCACTTCAACATCTAACAACAATGCAGACCGTATTTCCTTGAAATCAAACGTGCAAAACGATGGATTGAAAGGATAAACTTCTCAAATACGTAAACTTACGTACATTTTCGAAGTTCTCAAATTTCCATATAGTAAAAACTGCTTAAGCTTTGGGAATGATCCAATGGAACAAGCGTCCTTGGATTTTATCTGAATGAAGCAAGTGAATTCTCTTACGGCAACCCTGGCTTTAGACATGGCGTTGTGCTGCATTGATGCGTTCTTAGCGCCAAAAATGGCGATATACAATTTTTTTGTTCTGTAAAGCACAAAATACTGGAAAAGTTTGCTCGTAATGATAATAAGGGAAGAAGACATGAAAACCCATGAAACTTCTGAGAAATCTGGAAGAGTTGGCAGGTGTGATCCACTTATTAAGCACAGAGAATTATGAATAAATATGCATTTTTAAGTCATTATTTCAATTAGTTCTTAGTTAAGTCCGGTCAGACAATATATCGGACAGATTTAAATCTGAATATCGTTACTGCAGTAATAAATATATATTGATATATTATGGTTTATTGGTATATCGCCCAGTCCTAGTATCAAGTAAAAATACAATAGAATTTTTTCAAGAGAAGAAAATTAACGTTTAAAAAGGAATGTTTTACAGTTAAAAAACTAAAATGGGAAAATTCCTTGCAGTAAGTTTTTAAAAGTCCTTGGAGTTTTTTTACAATGGCAAGTTAAATATATAAAGATGCATTAAAAAAAAAACAAATTAAAAAAAAAATTTCATTTCAAGTTGAAAATTTATTATTTTTTTAAATTTACATTACATTTTAAAAAGTAGCTTTTTTTTATAGCCTCGCTTAACAGAAACCTCGTTAACTGAGGTTCCACTGTAAGTAACAATTAGAAGAGCATAGTGTAACATTTTTGATGCACATCACTCATTTGCTTTCGTCCTCCTGTGTTAAAATATTTGGTTTTAAAGTCAGGCAACATTTAAAAAAAAATCACCAACTTAGCTAGAAATAGACACTTAAAAAGTCACAGTGTAGCTCTGTTAGCATTCAAATATATATACATTCTAATCACACACACACACAGTTTCCAGAACCTTCAATTTCTCGCTAAATTTGACGACATTTATTTTAATATCACCCATGTTCTGAGATCTTATATTTGGATAATGGGAAGGCACGGGCAAATGATTTATGTGTTAAAAACATGTCTTACTATGTTCTTTCATTTGCTATTTATTAAAAAAAAATTTCATTTTTACACAATTTGTGTTGTTCCCTGGTTTATAAATGTCCATTTTTTTTAAAAAATTTGGCATTTTCATATTAGAATAAATTGTTAGTCTTTGTATTTGATTAAAATTTTTGGTGAAAGAGTCTTATCACTTTGAGATGAATCATTGCATCATTTTACTAATGTGAATTAATAAAATTTGAACACCCCCCTTCCTTCTTAACAATCACTGTATTGCATTAATAAAAATTAGTATCTTACTAGCCATAAATTCTACATCAATTTGTTTAACATTTAGAGATTTTTTTGAAAATAGAAAAACCAACTTGTTTACAAAACACATTTGATTTCAAACAAATCCTGGAGAATCATGAATCGGTTATGAAACTAATTGTGCCGTTTCAGATATGTTTGTGGAGCGCACCGAAAAACTTATCTCGGAGGTGACAAAACATGAGATTATTGCCAAGTTCATCTTAGAAGTCAAGGCCATCCGTAGTCTTTCCAGATTGCCGTGTGTTGTGGCCCTCTCAAAGACTGTGCAGATCATTTGCCCTGAGCTCAGAGAGGATGTTGTGAAACTGCTGAGGCATCTTGAGGTGAGACTTATCTTATCATAGAAGCTTTTTTTCTCTCAAATATTGGATTTAGAAAGCTGTTGCTAAAAAAAGAGAAAATACCATTCAGGAGCACTCCGCTGGGGGGTCACTGTGACTTCCCAAAAGTTTCCTTACACAAAT
This sequence comes from Uloborus diversus, assembly GCF_026930045.1. Classification (NCBI taxonomy): domain Eukaryota; kingdom Metazoa; phylum Arthropoda; class Arachnida; order Araneae; family Uloboridae; genus Uloborus; species Uloborus diversus. The sequence continues at coordinate 92,178,388 of NC_072737.1, read as the reverse complement.
TTTGTCTGACAATTTGGCAAATTTGAAGACAATATTGCTACATTACAAATGCTTAATGTATCTTCTCATTAGACATAAATGTTTATGCCCGCTCATATTAGTAAAATTCAAAGTTTGGTTTGGTAAATTGAGAATGTCCACCCTGCCAAAAATTTTAGTGTGAGAAGTTCTTTACATTATTTAAAAAATATTAATAAATAATTTAAAAAAATTATCATAATTTTTTTTGTATTTATTTTGAAAGTTGTGTTAATGAAATAGAATTTTTTAGATGCATGTTTCTTTTTCTTTTCATTTTAATGAAATTTCTTTTGATTAAATTCATTGTATGTTTAATTTTGTAAATATGTTTTTAGGACATATCATAGCAGTTGACTTCATAGAAAAATGTATTTCATCAAACAACAGATGCATATTGTTTTTGTAAAACTTTCAGAGTAACACAATTTCAATGAATCTAATCTCTTTAATGAATAACAAACACAGGCTACTTTACTCTATTAGTTAGAGGATATTCACACATGATAAACCATCGGAAAAATGGTGCATAATACTGAAGAGGACAAGCACATACATGTTCTAAATTGGTAACACTCGCAAACATTGGGTACTCTAAAAATCATCCATTACTCCACTATTGAGCCACAAATTGACGATTCTTCCATCATCAGCAGCTCCCTTTGAAAGCATGAATCCATCAAATCCTCAGTCAAGCCAGAATTTTTTCGAACCACACTTCTCACTGCACAATTTTTTTTATTTTTATCTTTTGAGTAGTCCATAAGGACCCATTACATTATAAACTACGGATAAAAAGTAGCGACTAAAGTAGTTTCCTTAATTTTAACGCATTAGTTCCGACCACTGTATAATCCAAGGGGTTCTCAAACTGGGTGCCGCAGCATCATGGGGTGCCATAGGAAGAGGCAAGGGGGCCGCGAAGTGTCCATGATATCCATCAATATGATAGGTGGGTGTGCCGTGTATAATAAAGCCACCTCTGTATTTTTTGATGTAGCATATTAAAAGTTGGCTATATCGTGTCTTCATTGTCATCATAAAGCCTGAGTTATGATTAACCCCTTTTCAACAAGCAGTTTTTGATTGCCAGGCTACCAATGTAGATAAAGGTTTTATCAAAACTATCTTACCTCATTTTCTGGTGGGTTTTGTTTTTATATGGCTAACTATAGTTTACTAGCATAAAAAAAGTTGTTTATATTTCTTGAAGCCTAATTTACGTAGTTGACTAATTCAAAGAGAAAAATATCTTTGTGCGCCGTGATTTTTTCCTATGGTTTGATGTCCTAGAAAAAGACCACCTGATGAATGTGCAAAGACTGTTGTCAATTCGATCATAAATGAGTGTGATATTTGGTTATTAACATTCAGATGGCTTTATTAAGCGCATTTACCTTATATAACGGAGATGAAATAGGGGGCCGAGAGAAAATTCTATTTCGTCAAAGGATGCCGTGAGTCATAAAAGTTCGAGAACCCCTGGTATAATTGGTCAATGCATAACATGCAGAATTGTTCAAAAAATACTTAATTTTAATTTATTTTAAAAAAAACATGTTTATTAAATTTCACTGATGATATATTAATTTTAAAGAATCAAGGCAACATGTAATGTAAGTTAAAGTAACAACAAGACATTCTTCTTACAATGTTAAGTATTTCTAAATTCTTAGAAGCATTTTTTCTGAAACTGAACTTTCGAGCTATCTGAATAAAATAATTCATTCCCCAACCTGACTTCCGATAAATATTATTCGAGAACAGATGTTTTACACTGGTAGTATTTTAAACAAGAAGGAATATATATATTTATAAATAAGAGCTTTTTTGTAATACTTTTCTGTTTTTTAATCAACTTCTAAGTATACAGTAACTTTTGCAAATGTCAAGGAGTCTGTAATGGTACATGAATTGATTAGATATCTATCTTACAATGTCAAGAAAATAAATTGATTGTAATAAATAATTTTCGTTTCAAGAGTTTTAATTTCAACAAAAACTCAACTTATCCACATAGAAATTTACAACAATGCATAATGATTCTTTATATACATTTTATGAAAACTATTTTTTTTTTGTTTAATACTTTCACTCAGCTACATTGGTATAATAGTTGGACCCTAAATTTTGTTATTTATCTTGCTTCAAAACTCATCAAAACACCTTCCTTACATAGGTCTAATTTTCTTCAGTATTATATCAGTACTGCAATATTATTCCTCACCTTATACTTGTAGGTCAAAAGTATTTAGAATATTATTTTTTCTTCCCTGATGTATTTATAATGGATATGTGGACCCGAGCCTGAAAGGGCTCCGGCCCACAGGGGGGATATTTTAAAAACTAGGCATGAAATATAGGGGTAAACAATATGAACTTGACTTTACTTGACACCCCTGCACCTACCATTTGCATGGTTCATCTGTTTTAAATCTCAAGGAGTTACCCTGACAAATGGGACTTCAGGGACATAAACAATATGGGGGGGGGGGGGGTGGAAAAGTCATTTGTGATGGGCCCCAAAATTTCTGTGCACACCCCTGGTTCCATAAGCAGCCAGAGCCCGATTAAGATACCAAGTGGGCCTAGGCGAAATACTTTTTTGGAGCCCCTTGTATTCAAATTTTATAACTTTAGACATTGGCTTTACCAATTTTAGCCATAGACTTAAGTAATTTTAGCCATTTGGAGGCTCCTAAATATAGGGGACCCTAGGCCACCCCGTAATTGGCCTATTCAATAATTTCGCCCTGTAAGCCGCCAATTGTTAATAAAACTCACCCCACAAAAAAAGGGTTTGTTATCATGTACCATAGTTAAAAGTTTTAAGGTACATTTTTTTTTTTTGTAATCATTGAGCATGTATCAAACAGATACCCTCACATATTAGTCTTAGTTTAAAATTTTTCATAAAAAATTGACTGATGAAAAAATTACTAAATTAAGTTATAAAACAGTAATTTTAAACATATTGAATGGTTGTATTTTCCATGCAGAGCCTGTTGAACATTTTAGATTCCAGTCAAGAATGCCTTAATTCCGAATTGATTGAGCTACGAATGGTGGATGCAGTGTCTGTCTTCACGAAGGAAGCCAATAAACTTTTACCTCCGCCAGATCTGCTGCAGGTGTGTACTTGGATTTTAATATTTGATGGTTTAACCTGTTACACATCAATGTTCCAAATGGGAACATAAAATTGAAAAAATTGTATTTAAAAAAATGTTTTGCTAATGAGAATTAAAAAAGGTATCAATCATCATCAGCATTGGCATGGTAGCACCTTAGGGGTTCTTACCTTATTCAGAAGCCTTTGTTTCCCACCACACCCTCTTTCCAGAAATTGATCTCCAGTTCTTAATTTTTAGAATGAGACAATCCTCATCTAAACAGCTCCTCTGTCTCGTCTCAGGTTTTCTTCTTGATCTTCTACAAACAGGAGATGCATTAATGACTTTATGGGCCTGTCTGCATTCATCCTCAGAATGTAACCTGTCCATCTGATTTTACTGATATTATAACTAGCGGTACCCGCACAGCTTTGCCCGTAGTAGAAAATCAAAAGGTCATTTCGTTCGCTTGTACATCTACAAATAATGGATGATGAATTTATCACCAATTGTTATGTTAATTTGCTTACCCATGTTACGGTTCTATGTTATGATAATTTAGTAATTTGTTCGTCAATGTTATGATAATTTGCTTGGTAAAATGTTCTTAAAATTGGAATAGAAAAAGAACAAAATTGAATTTTCAAAAAATCGCTTCAAGGTGCTCATTCCTATGTTGCGAACTAATTGTGTGCCAAATTTCATGAAAATCGGCCAAACGGTCTAGGCACAAACAAGTAACAGAGTTGATCCAGAGATCCAGACATACAGACTTACAGATTTATTATTAATAAAGATAAAATATGATTGTTTACTACAATATCATTAATCTTCAAACCATCTTTTATTTTTTAATCTTAAGATTTGATATGCTTATGAATACCATTAGGATGACCTTTTCTACTCCTCAATATTTACAGACGTACCCAAAGTTCCTATGGTCCTTGAAAATCCTTTAAAACTCCTTGAATTTATTTTTCCAAACTCAGGGCCCATGAAAAGTACTTTTTTCTGATCAGTCCTTGAAAAGTCTCAGAAGTTACTGATTTTTCTGATGGATCCTTGAAATTAAGGGGAAAAGCCTTCATTTTTCCAATTTTTCTGATTAGAAGTAACATTTATACATTTTAATTTGTTTATACTCACTTTATATTGACCATTATTTTAAATCGTTTTTACAAAAAAATTCATATCTTGTAGTAGACTTGCATGCTCATTGTTTAGCCCACACCCACTCAAAAATTTCAATCCAGCGTTCCTTTTTTTTTAAAACAAAATTCTTCTATAAACTTAGGATGGGACAAGAATATCAAAATCAGGGAGTTTCGATCACAAAGTTGTGTAATTTTAAGAACTACTCAAACTTGGGGATTTTTTTTTTCATTATTTTTAGCATATTTCTTTAAGTTTTTGCAATCAAATAAATTAGTTTTATTGTAAAATATTTTACCCTTATCAAACCTTTGTATTCTTACTTAAACATCATTCTAATTATTTTAGTTTAATTTAAGCAAACTTTCAATCAGATGAGATAATTGTGTTTCTAATAACCACTTCCAAAACTTGCCAGATCTGTTAATTACATTTTTTTAACAAAATGCTAAAATTATGAGCTCATATTTTCCAAGTCCATGCAAAAACAAGCAAACTATTAGCTAAAAATTTGGTGCTTCAAAGCATGAAAACTAAATGTAGATCATTTTAGTTCATAAATCAGAAAAATATTGAAATTTGACCTTGACAAATTACAGGAATAGGAAATCTTTGTAACTGGCACCATTTACGTATTTTTCTCTGGTGATTGCTAAATGAAGAATAATTATTGTATTTTAATGAAAATCCCCCGTTCAAAAAGTACCTTTTTTATTTTGTCACAGAAAATATGAAATGGATCTTGATTCAGTTTGTTTTCATATAATTTATTGTCGGAGCCTTTGTCCAAGGGGAGGGTTTTAGGAATTAACCCCCTTCCATTGGGGGGGGGGGGGACAAATGAAGAAAAGTGTACTTTTGACTTTAAACAAACTGTAATGTTGAAGTTTGTGTAGAGCATTTCTTTTTTTTAACATTCCATTTGAAGTTTCCCGGAAATTTAGAATTGCCCTTTCTTTATCGACTAAAATCATATTTTGGAAAAACAGTGATGGAGAAACTGTAGAATAGGCCAGCAATGCAAAGCATTCACTGCATTTAATTGCTTCTCATTAGAAGGATATTGGACATTTTACAAAAAGAGATAAGTGTTGCCGCTCTGAAGGTGCATAGTCATTGAGTTTGGTTATGTACCACAATGAATCATTCCCTATTTAGTTTGCTAAGCACTATCTTAGAATATAAAAGCAAAAACACATGTCAGAAAAGAATTTTTGAAATGTTTTTAGTACTTGTTGCAATAAATTGCACAGGAGAAAAAGAACAAGGTTTTAATCTAAATATGCAGTAGAAAACAGCCAGAATTTACTTTCTGGGGGGGGGGGTCACATTGTACTTTTTTTGTGTTAGATCGAGGTTGTACTTTGTAGTACAACCTTGTATATCCAGATTAACTTGGACCAAAGGCAATCCAAAGAAACGAAAATCCGGATAATAAGCAATAATATTCTTAAATGGGCAGACTTACCTTTTATTACAGTAGAAAACAATGCTTTCCAAAAACATACATAGTACTGTTTTTCTCAAATACTTTATCATTTATAGTTTAGCTGCAATGGTGTCGGTCTGACACTCCAAAGTAGTACGTCATATTGTACGTTCTATGCAAGAGCTGTCTTAAAAAAAAAGCCAAATAATTTGTGTATTTATAGTTCTGTTCTCGCAATAATAATTTAAAATTATTTAAGTTAATATACCCGGTAGCAGAAACTGGGAGACGCGAGACGTGTGTCGCAGATTTTTCAGCGACCTGCAGACAATTTTATAAAAGAACAAAAAGAAAGAAAGAAAGACAAATAAATAAATAAATAAATAAAGGAAAAAAATAAATACAACTTTGCAAAGCTCGTTTTTTGGCCGGAAAGGCGATGGATACTTTCAGAATTTCAGCTATAAACATAGTCGCCATATTTGGTCATTCACAAGATCGAAGTAGATAAGATGCTTAAGGGCCTAAGTTTTCAAAAACAAAGCAGAATTGGATGTTTTATTTAACTCCAAACTGATGAAAATAACTTAAAATGTGCAGCAAATCGTTTTCTTTTATTTTTATTTTTAAAGTATTTTTCTTGAGGAATGAAAAGTTTTATATTTAAAATTTCACCTTATCTTCATTGCTTTGGACGCAAAAGTGCTAAAAGATTTTCAACTAAAATGTAACCTCATGAGGATTTTTATTTTAAAATTATTTTTTTGCAACAAATTCAAAAATTTATATCTTAATTTTCGGCACAGTCGCCATGTTTGGTCATTCCTAAGATGTTGGTACGCAAGACACTTTAAGTGCCTACGTTATCATAAACGGAATTGGATGTTTATTGCAATGCAGACTGTTGAAAATTATGCAAAATGTGCCATTTTTTCGGATAATCCTTAATTTTTGTTTTATATAAAGTGCAAAATTTTATCTTAGAATAAGATCTTACTTTCATTGCTTTAGAGGCTAAAGTGCTAAAAACTGACTTTCATCTAAATCTCATTCTACTTTTATGTAATAAATTCAAAAATCTAATTAGAATTACGCCTTTTTCGCGCAGACGCCATGTTTGGTCATTCGCAAGATGGAAATAGAAGAGACTATTACTTGCCTAAGTTTCCAAAAACAGAATTTGATGTTTACCTCAATACAAACTATTGAAGATTACATAAAATGTACAATAAATCATGTGTTTCTTTTTAAATTATTTTCATAAAAAATGAATTATTACCTGTGCAGTTGCATTTGCTTTGGAAGCTTTGCTATAAACTAAAACATTCATCTTAAATGCAGTTTCCTGCAACTTCTCATTTATTAACTTATTTATTCATTGAAAAAAACCTATTTTAACTTAAATTTTCCACACTTAAATAAATATGTATTGAATAATTGCTTTTCATAGTGCATAGAGTTCTATTTATTTTTATGAAAGTAGTGAAAAAACTGCTCCCCCCCCCCTCTTTTTTATACTCTAAAACTCAGCGACAGTGGTGGTCACTAAGTTTTTCAGGTCTAACTGCCACTGGCCAGTTGGAAAATTTTTTTGGTCTTGACCTTTACTTGTCTATTTTATAAAAACTCAAAAAAAAAAAAAAAACTGATAATAATGCTGCAGATTATTTTCAACTGCCCAAAATAATGTCGCAGACTGGTTAGAAAGTTTCTGCTACTGGGTTATT